>NW_005356433.1:71906-73700 GCF_000412655.1 Myotis brandtii
TGAACACTTAGTATATGCCAGGAAATTGTCTAAGTCCTTCATATATATTAACTCATTTAACTCTTTTTAAAATTTTGATTTTTAGAGAGAGAGAAAGGGAGAGTGAGGGAGAGAAACATTGATGAGAGACTGAAACATTGATCATCTGCCTCCTGTATGCCCCCTACTGGGGATCAAGCCTGCAACCCAGACATGTGCCTTGAATGGGAATCGAATTAGCAACCTTTCGGTGAATGGGATGACACCCAACCAACTGAGCCACACCGGCCAGAGCAAGTTAGCTTATATTATTATCCTCCTGTTACAGATGAAGCAACCAAGGCACAGAAAGGTTAGGTAAACTGTCCAAGGTCACAGAACTAGGAAATCCTAGAGCTCAGATTCAAGTCTAGCCTGAGTACAGAGCCTATGCATATTTTAATAAATACTACTACACCTGCCCTGATGCCTGTTTTATGATTGAATAAATAAAAACCTGGGACCTTTGTAATTCTAGGAGAGAAAAGCTCAGGTAGTAGAATATGCTAATAGTAGATATGGACCTTGAAAAGGAATATACCTGCCAAGAAGGACTTGTGGTTAACTGGACACAAATTCATAATGAGAGTCTAGCAACCATTGCCTACAGAGGCCTTTCACTCACACTGAATTTCAGAGAATAGCTATAGACTCAGAGGCCAATCTTCTGCACTGTGTTACCACCAATTGAACCAATCCTTATAAAGGAGTTCCTGGAATTATTTTTCAATGGGATAAGACCTACCCTATCCGATCAGAACTGCCCAGCTGTATCCTCATTTGCATCAATACTGACCAGAGTGGGCCCCAAAACAACCAATAAGAACATGTGAAGCTAACCAATCAAGACAGTGCTATCTGGACCAATCACACTGTGCTAATTTGAATTCCTCATTTACATAAAATAGACAAATCTGGGACCAAGGCAGGGACTTCCTCAATAAAAAATGGACTTTTCCTTTGTCTCCATGGAGTGTACTTTTGGTTTCCACCAGAGGCTAATTTCCCAGGTTTGCAAACTGTTCATCTGAATAAAGTTTCTCCTTTTACCATACCCCAGATTGGGGACTCCTGTTGGCATTAGATTGGTGACAGTGACCTTTTGTTGACAGAGATTACGCTGATCAAGAACTTGACTCCATCTCTCTGAATATCACCTAGCCTTTGGGGAGTCTCTCTGCTGGATCCCTGCCTCTATTGCAACCATGAACCCTCTGCCCCCAAAGTGAGTGACCTCACTTTAATATTGTGTCACAAATATAAACAAAAAACTCCATATGATTCTTTCTAACATGATGGATCCATGCTGGCATTTCTAAGAAGATGCTACCAAATTCTAAGTGTGCACAGAACAGAAATAAAACAATTACAGGAAGTACTCAAAAACAGTTTCAATTATGACCATGCCTACAAGGTTTCCAGGCTTTGTACATGTTGGTATCTGGATTTGTGGCTAGACTCACAGATTAAAAATATGGCTGCCCTGTGGTGAGTACTTACACTGTGCAAGGCACTGTGTTTGGCACTATTGGAGCATTATTTCATGTAATCTTCTCACCAAACCTGTGAGGCAGGTAGATTTTCCCATTTCACAGATAAAGATTATTGGGCCAGAGAGCTTAAGTAAAGTGCCCAGGGACATACAGCTAATAAAAATATAAGCAGAAAATATGGGATTTGAACTTAAGGAGTTTGATATTAGAATCTGAGTTCTTGACCTTATACTGCTTCCTCCATTATTATTTTTAATATATTTTTATTTATTTCAGAGATGAA
>NW_005356433.1:73863-76323 GCF_000412655.1 Myotis brandtii
CGGGACTCTTCAGTTCGCAGGCCGATGGTCTATCCACTGAGCCAAACCAACTAGGGCTCCCCCATTATTTTTTTTTTATCATTGCCTAGTCTCTGGCTTTCTGATAAGCCTGGCATTTATTCTTGCAGTGGCCAGTGAGAGAAATTAATTACAGATATCTCACTGGGTAGTGTTAAATATAAATGCTTCCTACTCGCCACCTATTTTCTTTTCTTTTGTTAATCTTCACCAGAGAACATTTTTTTCCATTGATTTTTTTTAGAGAGAATGGAAGGGAAGGGAAAGAAAGAGAAACATTGATGTGAGAGAGACACATCAACTGGTTGCCTCCCACACACGACCTAGCCTACAATCGAGATATGTGTCCTTGACCAGAATTGAACCCAAGACCTTCAGTCCACAGGCCAGTGCTCTAACCACTGAGCAAACCAGCTAGGGCTCACCATCAATTTTCTTCAACTAACCAATACATACACATTCTTGCAGGACCAGGTCAAATCCCATGCCTCTTACAGAAAGCCTTCCCTGATTTCTCAAGCCCACCACTCAATGGCTCATTCAACAAATGTTTGTTTCCCCATCTATAATAATAAAAGCATAATATGCTAATTAGACCAGACATCCTTCCAGATGAAGCTGGGGCTGTGAGGCAAGCCCAGATCCTGGGTGCCTGCTGGTGGCTGGATGGAAGCCCGGGTCCCTGGTGTCAGAGGGAAGCCAGTGCTGGCAGCCGAGGGAAAGAAGGCCTACTCTTGCAAAAATTTCATGCCATAGGGCCTCTAGTTTTTAATATTGTTCTCTTCCAAATTCCTTCTAAAGCAAAGGTCCAAGTCCAACAGACTTTCTGGGGAATACATTGAACAGTAATGGGGAGCTGGTAGCCCTTTGCTGGAGAAGAAATTTGTCTCAAATATATCTCCAGGTTTTCAGGGGTCTATGAGCACAGAAAGAAACAGCCTAGTTGAGGAAACACAAAGAAACAAACAAAAACAAAAGACAAAACAAAACAACAACAAAAAAAAACTCATGATCTCACTGGCTGCCTATACTAAAGTTGTCACCCACTGGCCTATTAATGATCACAGATCAGCCTCAGTTCCAGGACCATCTTTTAGAGTCCTGAAGACACAGGAATAAGCCACCTTCAGCATTTTCATTAGTCCAAATCCTGACCACTGCTAAGAAGTTCTGACCCAAATATCCACACACCAGGGTTATTATTTTATATGGAAATCTGATTGCACTCTAAATGGAATAAAAATATATGAGTAGGGGCTTTCAGAATGGAACAGTAAGAACCTCTGAAGATCCACTCTTCCCAAACAGCAATGAAAACACAGGAAAATAAGTGTTAAAATGTTTTCAGAACTTTGGGTAGGATCCAAGAGTTTGCAACAATCCAAGCAGTATTTACTAAGCAAAGATCTTGCTTAGATTTTTGGGGCCTTTTAACTTGCCCTATCCCCATCCCCCTCTCTTCTGCTCAGTGGTAGCCTTTAAAATCAGCAGCCTAGTACTCATGGTAAACTATGAAAACCAGCCACCCAGCAGTCACTGAAGGAGACAGAAGAGCTTGGAGCTCCTAAAAACCTCCCACCCCAGGGCACTGTCACTACATGATCTGTCTGTGAGCTCTCCAAACTTTGTTTTTAGTAAAATATTAAAACAACCAAAATAAAACTCCTGAAAACACTCTCCTAGGTAAAATTGCTTAATTTCCTCAGGTCTGTTCTCTAACACCTATTTGTTACACATGTGGGTGACATGAACATCTCCCCTCCAGACTTCTGATAGTGCATACACACAAGGGTCTGTTTTAAAAAAGTAGTAATAATAATAACAACAGATATAATAATATCTAACATTGGAACAATACTTACTGTATTCCAGGCACCACCCTAAGTGCTTTATCTGTATTAACTCTGTAAATCCCCCTAACAACCCTCTATTTTACAGATGAGGAAGTTGAGGCACAGAGAACTTAAACAACTTTCTTAGGTTCATCAAAGCCTATAACGTGTGGAGCCCAGACTACAACACAGGCAGTCTTGCTCCAGAGTCTGTGCTCTTGATCTGGGCAAGCCCCCTTACCTCCTCAGGTGGAGGGGTTCTTATAAACCATGTGACTTAGGACTAGCCTGAGGCTAAAGTGGCTTTCCTACCCCCACTCCCTCTGCCCAAGATTTTAAATCTTAAAAACTGTACCTTCAGCCCTGGCAGGTGTGGTTCAGTTGGTTGGGCATTGTCCCATGCACCAAAGAGTTGCCAGTTCCATTCCTGGTCAGGGCACAAGCCCTGGTTTCAGGCTCGATCCCTGGTTGGGGGGTGTGCAGGAGGCAGCAGATCAATGTCTCACTCTCACACAGATGTTTCTCTCTCTCTTTCCCTCTCCCTTTCTCTTTCTCTAAAAATCAATTTATTTTTTTTCAGCCCTCAAGTCTTTAACAAAATTTTTTTATT
>NW_005356433.1:76379-91559 GCF_000412655.1 Myotis brandtii
CCCTCACCCCCCTGTTGTCTGTGTTCATTGGTTAGGCTTATATGCATGCATACAAGTCCTTTGGTTGATCTCTAAAAATCAATTTCAAAATCTTTCAAAAACAAAATGTATCTCAGGTTAATTTTCTTATACAGACATACCTTGAAGATATTGTGGGTTTGGTTTCAGACCACCACAGTAAAGCAAGTAGTAATGTTTTTGTTGGTGGGTCTTGCCTTCAGTGTGCAAAAATGCAACATCTGTGCAATGCAATAAAGTGAGGCATAATAAAGTGAGGTATGCCTGTGTATATTTGTTCAAATCCCTTTGGCCCAGGGATGGGAGTCAGGAAGAAGAAAGACTGGAGTAGAGCTAAAGAAAGGATATCAACTTCACAACCCAATAAGGCAAGGAGGAAAAAGACCACCATGCTAAGGGAGAAACAATTCTGATGGGTGGGCAGGGAATTCCCTTAGTGAAGCCTGAGGTAGGAGTTACCAGGATGATGATCACAGGCCAGTGAGTCCAGGAGCTAAAAGCTATGTGGGCTTTTTCATCCTAATTCTTGTTTTTCAGCCACATCCATGGCCTCCATTACCTGGGGTCAACTGCACCAAGACAGCAGGGCCTCTTGGGCAAACTTAGACCCCAGGCATGGTGTCCTGTGTGATGCTGGAGAGCAATAAAAAGCCACTTTAGTAATGACCTTTGCTTTATTTTAATAAAACATTTTCCCAAGCAAGTTTTTACATAAAACAAAGACATTTCATGCCCAGCACATCACAGTTTTCTTTTATCAGAACACTAATGCAAGAGTTCAGTGGGAGCTGCCTCACAATCCTCAGCACTGCTAGCAAGGAAAGAAAAGTGGTACAAGAGAGCAGTGGAAAAACACAAGAAAACAAAACAAAACAGGGTCTTCTGGCTTTCTCCTTTCATGCATGGAGGCAATGCATGAAATAAGAACTTGTAATAAGTAAACAATATACACACTCCTAAAGGTTGTTGTTACCATCCTTGTACATAAATGGCTATTTATATCCATCACTTATTGTTACAATAATCATTTATTGAGTCCCTACTATGTGTCAGGCACTGTTCTAGGCACTGGGGATACAACAGTGAACCAAACAGATAAAATGTTTTGTCCTCATGAAATATACTACTTTCACCTGCTCTTTCTTTTTCTTCTTCCTCTCTTTTTTCTACTTTATCTGGTGGAGAACATCAAGCTGTGATAAAGGAGACTGTGCTCTGGCCAGTGTGGCTCAGTTCGCCGGTTCAATTCCTGGTCAGGTCACATGCCCAGGTTGTGGGCTCGATCCCTGGTCAGGGTATGTGCGGGAGACAGCAGATAGATGTTTCTCTCTCTCTCTCTCTCTCTCTCTCTCTCTCTCTCTCTCTCTCTCTCTCCCTCTCTCTCTCTCTCTCTCTTCCTCCCCCCCCCCCCCCCTCCCTTTTCTTCTTTCTCTAAAAATCAATTAAAAAGGATGAAGCTCCTATTTCCAACACATTATTGAAAATATTATTGTGTTTTCCTCCAACCTCATACAATGAAATAGAGGAGAGTAAACATCTCTAACTCTCTGGTTACTAAGTACTGTTACCAAGGAAGATTGAAGAGCTAACTGTCTTCACAGATAGTTTCAACACTTAACACCATCAGTGTCTTATGTAAACACCTCAAGTAAGGCATAGTGAGGCAAGCCTTCATATAACCACAGTAAAGTAGAAATTATTTTTAATAAATAACTCAAGATAATTTACTGGAAATGATTAGCAGGATTTCTTCAAAGGATTGTTAGCATTGGCAACTAGAATATTAAATTTTGCTATTCACTGATTAATTTGCCAGTGTTAATATGACTACTTTTTCCTTAGAAAAAAACCACACTCCTGTCAGTTTTAACCAAGATGTTCAGTTAAAGAAATAAATAGTTCAAGATCTTATTTTTAAAGAAAGTGTAATTATGTGCAAAAGTTTTACATAGCATACTAGGTGACTTCTCTTTCCACTCCTTCCTCTTCTGTCTACTTCTTTCCACATTGCAGTTTCTGAGAGCCCCGCAGCAGCAAAGCTAAATGCTTTGCACTAGCCTGTTTTTCCTTTACCAAATACTTATCTTTCTGTTCCTATTACTCCATTCCTTTTGTGTTAATCAAACTTCCTACCTCTGTTTGGGTTACTATTGCTTTGTAATAAACCAGTCCAAAACTCAGTAGCATAAAACATTCATTATACTTTGCTCTCAGGTTATGTGCTTCAGAAACTCAGACAGAGTATAGCAGGGATGGCTTGTGTCTATCTGCTCCATGATGTCTGGGGCATCAGCTGGGAAGACTCAACAGCTGGCTGCTTTAATCATCTAGAGCAGCGGTCGCCAACCGGTGGTCTGCGGACCACTGGTGGTCCATGAGGTCCGAAAGGTTGGCAACCACTGATCTAGAGGTGTCTTCATTCACAGGTCTCCTGGTTGATGCTGGCTATTAGCTGGAACATCATCTAAGGCTGCTGTCCAGAGGACCTGGGATTTCTCAAATAGCAGCTTCAGGGTAGTCGGACTTCTTATATTGTAGCTCCAGACTTTAAAGGTCAATGTCCCTGTGAGAAGGCTAACCCCTATTTTGTATAACTACTGTTTGAAATTCTCTGCTATTTAGATAGTCCCTTATTCTGTAAAAGTCAACTCTGCTATTTTTTAAACAGCCCCTTATTCTGAAAAAATAACTTTGCTTTCTAGCCTGCTTGAATAATAAGGAAGATAAACTTAGCTGTCTGACCTTGTAGGCCAGAGACTAGATATGCCCACACTCTCCTGCCATGCCAGATGTATTTTTTAATTGAATAGAACTGTACTGTTTTCAAGGCCACAAGCTTCCAGTGAGATAACTACTAAGCACACATAGGGCTGGTTCTTTAATAAAAAGAAAACTTCTGCTTGTTGCTCTACTCAGAATTTGAAAGACATTTTTCTCTGAGCCCACCGGTGTATAATAAAGTGGAACTCCATCTCTCTAAGCATTGCTTGGTTTTCTCCGGTCTTCTGCAACACCTGCAGATAAAGCAGAAGCTGCACTGCCTCTTATGGTATAGCCTCAGAAGTCAGAGTCTCATTTCTCCCGAGATTTTAATACAACTAAAATCTTCTCAGATTCAAAGCAGAGGGGACATCAACCATACTCCCCAGTGGAAGGGTGACAAGGTCACATGATAGAGGAGAGTGTGGGATGAAAGATACTGTTGTGGCCATCTTTGAAAAGTACAATCTGCTACATTCTCCCATCTACTTCTCTTGGCTTAAGGATACTCTGATCTGATTTTTAAAATGAAAAACAATCCCAGGAGAACACTATTTTTACTGAGGTTCCTAAGTTCTGTTAGAGAGTAACCAGATGATTTCATCCACATCCAGCCCCCAATATTTCCTGTTTAGCACATCTCACTATTTCTCTGCTACATATATGGCTTCTGGCAGAAAGGGAATTTGGTCTCCTATGGGCTATTAGACCCAGCATTGATCACTCTGGGAAAAGCAGCCACTGACAAATGGGAGCTTGCCTGGTCCTCACAGTTAGGCCTTGGTGTTGGTGTTCTCCTGATGAACATAAACAATTTCACAGACCATCAACATCAGACAAGGCCACTCTGTGACCACAGTGACCAAGACAAAAGTAATACCACTGCACAGTCATATTTGAAAAGAGACAAAAGATAAACTTTGACCAAACCACAAAAATAACCAATCATCCTCCTATCCTGGCTAACAGATACTGCTGCTACTTTACCAATTAGCCCTCTTCTAGTCTATCTTCCTTCTAGATAAGATTCATGAAGATACCCAATCATAGAATTACCTCCTATGTATATTGTTATTTCCTAACAGAATCCAATCCAGAGCAAAGCCTTGCTTCTTTAAACCCTCTCCCAAATCACCTAATATAAGTCCCAATCCTATAATAAATCATTTCTAACACCTTTGAGATCCCCGACCACCCCCCCCCCACCAGTTCCCCATGGCATGCATTCTCCTACATGCACTGAGTAATCAACCCTACTTGTTCAACCACAGGTATATGCCTAGTGGTCTTTGGTTAGAGGGCATTGACAACTCCTCCAAGGACCTTGAAATTAGAGAACACATTTCTGCTGAGGTCAGTTCTGATCTCCCGAACTCGAGCTTCCAGTCAGAGTTTGTGTTTGGCTCTTTCATAATGCAGTTTTGAAAGACAACTACATGAATTCCTTAGACCTCCAGAAGTTATTAAAGTACCCCTATTGTTAAATATATTTATATATACACATATATACATATACATATTTATGTAACATTAGGTCTTCTAGGTTTCCTTATCACCTTATTAAGTGCAGACAGATTACTGTAATAACAGCGGCCATAGCTGCCCTGTCTCCAACATGGTCACAGGACCCAAGGGTAACCTGATTGTATGTATATAGGCACTTAAGTTTCTGCTGTGGGAAAAGCAATAGTTATGCACTAGACCAGTGGTGGGCAAACTGCAGCTCACGAGCCACATGCGGCTCTTTGGCCCCTTGAGTGTGGCTCTTCCACAAAATACCATGTGTCAAAGAGCCGCATGTGGCTCTCGAGCCGCAGTTTGCCGACCACTGCACTAGACAACTGGCTCATCAGTTGCAGATACCAGATGCTAGAATATATTTCTGCCTCCTCCTCCTAGAGCAGTGGTTCTCAACCTTCCTAATGCCGCGACCCTTTAATACAGTTCCTCATGTTGTAGTGACCCCCAACCATAAAATTATTTTTGTTGCTACTTCATAACTGTAATTTTGCTACTGTTATGAATCGTAATGTAAATATCTGATATGCAGGATGTATTTTCATTGTTACAAATTGAACATAATTAAAGCATAGTGATTAATCGCAAAAACAATATGTAATTATATATGTGTTTCCCGATGGTCTTAGGCGACCCCTGTGAAAGGGTCGTTTGACCCCCAAAGGGGTCGCAACCCACAGGTTGAGAACTGCTGTCCTAGAGAGTTCTTCATTTTTCTCTAATCTTATTTGCAAAGAAAAAAATGTGACATTATGATAATTACTCACTTTCCCTCTCCTTTACAGTTCTCACTCACTTGATGCAAGGACTCTCATCCTCAGAAAAACTGTTTCATAAGATATTATTGTTTATGTTCATCAGGAGAACATCATAGCCTTGTGGTTAGCTGCCAGGCCTGAAACCCCACTCTACTTCAAGTTAGAGCCACATACTGATCTAAAGCTGTTTAGAGAATCAGCTGTTGCAAGCAAGAACTGTGGATTGGAAACAATCCTGTCTGCATTTGAATTCTGGCGTGATAATGTGTTCGTTGCTCTGACACATATGGCCCCAAATTCTCTTTAGCATCCACCTGTTTGCTCTCAGGGTCTGTGAGTTATTGTGTGTTCATGCAAGAAAATTAAATCATTCCTACTTAGAAATCACTTAGTGATGCATAGTTCAAATATTGGTTTTCTTTCCTTTTATCTCCTCACATTTCATATAAAATTATCCTGCTTGTAAGACTAGGGACAGATTAGGTAGAGATGAGCACTGGTGTGGAGGAGAGGAATCAGAGCCCAAGTATAAGTGAGAGGCTCACCAACTTGCAAAATTTGATTAATATTCAAGTGTCATGTGTGAGTGTCAATGGGGTCAGGACAGGCTATCCCAAAATATTAAACCTTGACATACTGAATATTCTAAGCTGAGGGAGTTTGAGAAAATGGCAGGAGCAGGAAGACCACCTGCCCTCATTCTCCCTTGAAACAGGTCATAAAACCTTCATATGAGAGGTGCTCTCCCTATACCTAGAAGAAAGGAGCATTTTATCTCTGTAGACAAAGGGACACCTAGAAGAATCCTAACAAACAGGCCTTGCTAAGTTTTCTCCAGCTTCCTACACTTGCCTCATACTCCTTAACCTCTCCTATTCCTCTCATGACTGTCTGTCCACTCTTCATCAAACCTAGCATAAAATAATTAGGTCTGTTTCTTTGAGTCTTTATTTCTTTATGAAGGCTCCTGTGTCACATAAAACATTCAATACATTTGTTTGTTTCTCTCCTGTTAACCTGTCTTTGTCACTTTAATTTTCACACCCAAGTCTGGGACCCTAAGAATATCAAAGAAAATGTTTTCCTCCCCTATAGTGTTCTGCTGACTCCCTTGGAATGTGGATCTGACAGATCTTTAGATTTCTGAAACATCTAGGGCACTGGTCATCCTAGCATCTTGATGGTCCCTGAAAAGGCTCAAAATAGACCCAGACCAGTTTGTTTGAACTTTTTTTGTGTGTGTTAATATCTGCATGTTTGTTTTTTGGGTTTTATTTGTTTTGTTTTGTAACTGGCCTGGAGAAAGATTTGAAATCCAACATTGACAGGGGTCTAGAATGATTAGTGACATTTCTGAAAATGTATCCTGGTCTTTTTTGGGTTTATGGAAGGCTTTGGAGGGTAGGTAGAACTGTGAACTGCCACTTTCCAGGAGACTGTTGAGGCTAATCCCTAAAGGAAGGTTCTGAGTTAAACCTTGGCACAGTAAGATTTCTGTTTTCCTCTGTGCTCTAAAGTAAATAAACCAATTATTTCTTCTGAGGAGGAGGGTTTTTATTGGAGGTGGAAAAAAACTACTCATCACACTTTCTCAATTCTAACTTCTTATACTAACTTTTCTTTGTCAAACAGATTTTCATAACTGTTTTACATTTTTAAAGTTCAAACAATTTTTTACCAGAAATGAGGAACACCTCCTTTGTGGTAATGACACAAGTGGGGTATGAGTTCCACTATAAACAACTAGCTACTTGTATATAACTGAGCGAGACATCTGAAAAGAAAATAGGTAATTTGTTTTTTAAACAATTTATGGTAGGAGGAACTCAGAAACCTATGAGTGAAGAAAAAAGTGAGGCAAACCCTGCCTTTTTTTTTAGTTCAGGAAGTTTCATGTTTGCTCCTCCATTCAAAATATATAAAAAAACAAAGCCATTTTATTTCGTATCTACTATGACTTAATTCAGGTACGGCTAACCTTTAAGAGTTTGCCTAGTCTTCTTTAGAGATGTCCTTTCTAGTTTACTAATGTCAGTGGTGTTTAGACCAGTAGTCCCAGACCCAGTGGTGTTAGCATAATTGAGAACCTGTTTGAAATGTAAATCCAGGGGACTACCCACACCTGTTGAATCAGCAACTTTGTGAGTAAGGCCCAGCAATGTTTTTAAACAAGCCCTCCAGCTGATTCTGATGCACAGGAAAATTTGAGAACCACTGACTTAGACTGTCTGCTACACTGTTGTTTCTCTGGTAAACAAAGCAGCAGGTTTGATGATTCAGATGCTTGAAAATATAGGCCCTATCTGGTTTGGCTCAGTGGATGGAGCATCGGCCTGTGGACTCAAAGGTCCCAGGTTTGATTCCGGTCAAGGGCATGTACCTTGGTTGCGGGCACATATCCAGGAGGGGTCCTCAAACTACGGCCCGCGGCCCACCGAAAATATTTATCCGGTCGGCCGGGTGTTTTTGCCGCCGCTGCCTGTTGCTTAGCAGCCAACTAGTTTTTTTTTAAACTATAGTCCGGCCCTCCAACGGTCTGAGGGACAGTGAACTGGCCCCCTGTTTAAAAAGTTTGAGGACCCCTGCCTTAGAACATTAGAGGCAGCTGATTGTTTTTCTCTCATTGATGTTTCTAACTCTCTATCCCTCTCCCTTCTTTGTTAAAAATCAATAAAATATATTTTAAAAAAAGAAAATATTGCTTAGAATTCCAGGTGGATACACAATTCCCTGCTGTGAATTGAGTTTTCTGTAAAACCAAATAGTGGCACAGAAGTGTTTCAGATGCTTAAATCAGGGGTCCTCAAACTTTTTAAACAGGGGTCCAGTTCACTGTCCCTCAGACTGTTGGAGGGTCGGACTATAGTTTAAAAAAAAAACTATGAACAAATTCCTATGCACACTGCACATATCTTATTTTGAAGTAAAAAAACAAAACGGGAACAAATACAATATTTGTATTTGCATGTGGCCCGCGGGCCGTAGTTTGAGGACCCCTGGCTTAAATTAAGCCAAAGAGTCCTTGTGTCCTACTCGGTAGAGCTTGTGGGCTCCGTGCACAAGGGAAGGCCTTGCTCTCAAATAAGCCTCTTTAATACATATATATATATGTATTAAAGAGGCTTATTTATATATATATATATAAATTTCAAAGGGGAAGGGAGAGAGAGATAGAAACATCAATGATGAGAGAGAGTTATTGATTGGCTGCCTTCTGCATGCCCCCTACTGGAGATCAAGCCCACAACCTGGGCATGTGCCCTGACAGGGAATCGAACCATGATTTCCTGGTACGTAAGTGAATGCTCAACCACTGAGCCACCCTGGATGGGCAAGTCTGACTCTTTAGCAGGGGTCCTGGAGGTGTCACTGTGGTGAACAAATACTCTCACCAGGAATAAACTAGTCTGGGCTACTCAGTTCTCCAGGTAACTGCACCTGAGCTAAACAGGGAGAGAACATACCTGGGAGAAAATTGCACATAATTTTGCCCTGCTTATTTTATCTTCAAAATATATGTCAAATCACCCTGTCAAAGACAATGCCAGATCACACATTCAGATGACTTTGGCGGTCCCCGGTAGGTTTGTTAATGACACCTGATGTATCATCTCTATCTCCTTCATTGTAATTGCCTGTTTCCAAATGCATGTAGTAACTAACAGGCTGTAAAAATTGCACATAATTTTGCCCTGCTTATTTTATCTTCAAAATATATGTCAAATCACCCTGTCAAAGACAATGCCAGATCACACATTCAGATGACTTTGGCGGTCCCCGGTAGGTTTGTTAATGACACCTGATGTATCATCTCTATCTCCTTCATTGTAATTGCCTGTTTCCAAATGCATGTAGTAACTAACAGGCTGTAAATGAACACGACAACAGTGCGGTGATTGCCCGTGGGCGGGGGGGAATGGGGGAGCGGGGAAGGTGCAGGAGGGTATAGGGCAATGGTTCTCAACCTTGGCTGTACATTAGAATCACCTGGGAATCTTTTTAAAGTTCTGATTTTTGGGACTCATCCTCCGGAAATTCTGTTTCTTTGTTACTAATGTTGTGGCCCCACCCCCTAACAAAGGAAGGTCAAGGGGTAGAGTTACTAAGAGACAGCCACCACATAACTATACATGTCTTAACTAATGTGCAGCCACGGTTGAGAACCACTGGTATAGGGGGTATAAATAGTGATGAACGAGACTTGACTTGGGGTGGTAAACATACAATACAGTGTACAGATGTGTTGCTGAATTGTGTACCCGAAGCCTGTATAATTTTGTTAACCAGTGTCACCCCAATATGTGCAATTAATTTTTTTAAAAAAATTAAAAGAATCTTAAACCAAGGGCCCAATAAAATCATCCCATATAGTATGATTCATATGAACTGCTGCCCAACCGACAACACATTTTCACTCCCCTGACGTTACTCTTCATTTATCTGTTCGCTGCATCCCCTATTCCCAAACAAGCAGAAAAGTCCCAAATGTCAACAATACCTACACAACATAGTTGTATTCCCCATTCCGTCACCAACGTCATCAACTCTCGCCCCTAAGTCCTTCAGTCTGTCAGTTCCCAGTACTCCTCATCCCCTCTTACTTCCGTTCCCCTCTCCCTGCTCCGCTGGAGGAAAGAGGAGCTTACGGAGCCTCCTTACGCGTTCAAAGAAGTGCTACAAACCTCCGCCTCGACTGCTCTCTCAGCGGCTGCCCATAGCTCCTGTCTTGCGTCCCCGGAGAGCAATTGCGGCGACAGTGGCCAGACCCTAGCCTGCGGGTGAATTTTACTTAGGGTCGGTCATAATGGAGATGCACACCGGATAGTTCCCAGACGTCCACTACAACGTAGCTCCCACAATCCTCTTCGCCTCAGCTCTCGAACACCCGGTATTAACCCCTTCACGCCCATCGACCTTGCATGCAGACTGCTTGGTTCAAAGATCCAGGTCACTCATCTGTTAAAAGACACAAAAGACCGTGGCTATCTTCTTAACCATAGCCACCTATTGAACCTTTCCTTTTCTCAATTGGCTTGTACGTTGACTAATCACTTTTAAATAGGAGCTTAATTTGTTACGTACATTAACATGAACAGTTCATAATGATGCCTTAAGCTTCCAGATCAAACCAAACTCTAAATTTGCAGTTTCTGACTGTTCACCTTGAACCTGTGCCTCTTCTACCCTCCATTCCCATCATCTTTTGGTTCCCGTCTATTTTACCGCATACATCAATGGTTAAGAGCACAGACTTTGTAAACTTGACTTTCTGGGTTTGAATCTCTATCACTATCCAATTATGGAATCTTAGGCAAGTGATTTAAGCATGTGATTCCTTGGCTTCTTCAGCTGCAAAGTTCCAGAATTGGTTCCTGACCAGTCCATTTGTATGCAAATAAAGAATCCAAGTTTGCATAGCCTGATTAACCTGAATAGCACTGTCCTGTTTGGTTGGTTTTCCCGTTGTGATTGGTTATTATAGAGTCGCTCTGATTTTTCAGTATAGATGCAAGTGATAATATAGCTGCACAGTTTTGATTGGACAGGGCAGACCTCAGTCCTGATGGTTGAAATATAATACCAGTTACTCTTTTGTATCAGTTCAGCCAACAGATACAGGGTGCTGGAGGATGGCAGCTCAGTCAGTGGCCTTTCCTGGAAATGCAGTGTGCTTTTAAAAATTTACATGTGAGAAGTACCTAGGACATGGTCTGTCACAGAGTTAAGTAGTATATTGAAACAAATAATTATTGACTTCGATGGAGCTGTCTTCTCAGCTAAGACCTTTTAGATAATAAATAAATGATAATAATGGTTACCATTTTTGAGCACTATATTAAAGTGCTCTAAACCTATTTTTTGTAGTTGTTGTTTTATCTTCACAATCACTGGTGGTAGTTACAAGTATTATCCTTCCCTCCCCTCCTGTCCTCTGTTTTTCTAAAGCATCTAAGAAAATTCAGATCAGTCAGATATCAGATAACTCAATAACTTGCTCATGGTTACAGAGCTAGTAACAAATAGAGCCAAGACTTAAAATGCAGCTATGTCTTGGCCCTTCTCAAATATCACTGAGAAAACAGACATCAATTCTTTTTCATTGTGCTTTTTTCTAAGAGTTGCCCCATTATCCATGCAGGAAAGCGGGGTTCTCTTCAGAATCAGAAAGGCAGCAGGCAATAAAGTAAGGGTCTCTCTCCCTTGAAGACTGGCAGCAACAGAGATGAGTAAAATAGCAATCAAAATAACCAGCTGTTTATTGTGCCCCACTGTGCTACACAGGCCCCATTATTGCCTATATTGCCTAAGGCCACCAGAGATGAAAGTACAGGAGCCTCACATCACACCATCATTCTGCAGAGTTTGTATATTATCAAAGATTTTGCTAAAAAATTTTTTGCTTGTTTTATAATGGCACCAAGAGACTCTTTAATATACTATCCCAACTCCAGCCAAAATGGTAGTAATTTCCACATTAACAGTCCATAGAATCAGGTATTTCTACCTCAGCCCAAGAGCAAAAGGAAATCTCCTCTTTCAAAGATTAAAATAAAGAAAGAATAACTTCCTTTCCCTCAGAGCCTATAGTACCCAGGGTCTTGTTAGTCTTGCTGCAGAACCACATACTGCCACTTCCTAACTTATCCTCAGGCAGTCCCCAATGGTGTTTTCAGGAGAAAGGCTGGTGATGGTAAACCAAGCACTGCTTTGTTCCCTGTATCACTTTTGTAGTTCCCTGATTGTTTTCATTTCCTCTCTGCACTTCAGAATACACTATCCTGCACACCTCTGGGCTTGAATTGCAGAAGAATCAACATCTTGTAACCCCCCACGCCCCAACACCCAACAATAGCACACATGTCTGGGCTTGGTCTTACTTAAAGTGGATAAGCTAAAAAGAAAAAGGAAAGATAAACATAAGAAGACTTTTTACTTAATTTCCCCATATTTCTAGCTGTCAAACTTAGAAATATCAACATAATGGTAGCTGTGAGAAGTTCAGTTCCAGAGGCCAGGAAAGATAAAAATCCTTGTGCAAAGCAAACGTGTTGACAGAGGAAAAACAGCAGACATGAGTGCCTTTACCGCCAGTAGAAATAAACAAGGGGAGGGGAGGTTTGAGTGAAGATCTCAGACACAAACAAAAGATCCTGCCTTTACAGCTCCTTTCACCCTAAGCCCTTTATCGTCATTCCGAAAACTGGATCTGTCTAAATTCTCCCCACCAACCTGGTTCTTTCACTGATGGGCAAAAGTCATGGAAGCCACCACCAGCTGTTAATACTTAGCAAAAAAAGTAGGCGAAGAAAGAGGCTATTCCTAAATCCAATGTTAGAAAGGGAGCTGTGTTCCCAACATCCCTAGTTGCTTTCGTAACATATTTTTAGAAAAGAAATCACACATAATTTAAGTGTTCAAGTTCTGCAGTGCTTTCTATAGTATGCTTTGGTTTCTTAAGGGCTGATCTGGGGTCTTAATGCCCTTGATAGTGCTTCTCTACTGTAGTATGCATACATTTCTGTGCCCTGTTTAGGTCTCCTTTACAAGGCAGATAGACCCACCCCTCAGCAGATAGGAATGCTAGCTGCAAACTACAGCTACTCTCTTCTCTGGATAATTATACTCTACAGACTAAGAGCTTTAGTTCTCTACAACATTCCCACTCCCCATACAGCCCTGCAACCTGCAATAGATGCCTGACTGATGATGAGGGTACATAATGCCAGCCAACTTGCCTCAGTGGACCAATTCTGTTGTGCAAGTCCTACTCTAGCACTTCTTAGGTCAAGCTAAAGCTGGTCTCCAACTAGCTTGGTGTTTTTTCCCCTGCTTCCCTCATTCCTCAAACATAGAACCCAAACATATCTTAAAACCAATTTTTGAGTATAGCATTTGAATATATTCCTTTTGTAATTATTCATTATTTTTACTTATTTACAAATAATTATTTGTATGTCATAATTTATTATTTTAATTATTTAAAAACTGTTATCTAGCAGAATATATTGATTTTATCTTCCCTCCCCAAAAATCAGATTATAGAGGGTCTATTAATTGGTTGCTTTTGATTTTCCCAATGTAAGTGAAATACACATTCTCTATTTCATAAGAAAATACCATTAATTAAATGTTTCTACTGATGTGAGAAATGTTGGTTGCTTCTGAAAAAAACTTTTAACATTAGTCAAATAAATCACAATATTTATAGTTGTTGTGTAGTAATTTAGTCGCGTTCATGACTGTCAGTATTTGCTTAACACACATGTATACTGAAGAGGAGAAATGACTTTCCTAACTTACCTGTAACAATGGTTAAATGAAGGTTTAGTAAGAACAATTGAAGAATGGTGAATAATCTATTCATTTAAAAATTTAAAGTACTTAAACATTAGGATAGACAAAATTACAAAGGGGAACATATACCTTATTTTCTTTTCAGAAATAAGAAGAAAATTATATGAGAGCAATATGTAAATTTTATTATAATAGTCCCAGTGATTGACATTTCTCAAAAAATTTTTTGGCCATGAGCCCTTAAGAGTTTTCATAATCTCCTAAGACTAATGTCACATCATCCATTGCTAATCAAAAATGTTTTCTAAGTCCATGATCTATTTTTAAAAATTTACTATTTTGCCACAGAAATTATATGGAATTTCACTACTACAGTGTTTCATCTAAAATACGCATCTTGCCCTAGCTGATTTGGCTTAGTGGATAGAGGCTCAGTCTGTGGACTGAAGGGTCCTGGGTTCGATTCCAGTCAAGGGCACTTTCTGGGGCTGTGGGCTCGATCCCCAGTAGGGGGCATGCATAAGGCAGCCAATCAATGATTCTCTCTCATCATTGATGTTTCTATCTCTCTCTCTCTCCCTTCCTCTCTGAAATCAATAAAAATATATTAAAATATGCATCTTTCCCAGCTTAGTAGATAGCTACTCATATTCTAAAAGCCCAGGTTAAATGTCACTCCCTTTGTGAATTTCACCACAACTGACAGAACTCATCCTTTTCTTTCATGTGTGCTCATACGTCTTTAAAAATACCTCTTTTAGACCTTGTATCTCACTGTATTATAATTATATGTTGCATGGATTGGCAATTGTGTTTAGCTGTCATTAAGAACCCATTATTTTGCTATCACATACAAGAAATCCAAAAGTAGGCAATTCAACAATGTTATGGTGGCTCCTTTTATCTTTCTGCTGTTTTGCAAGATCAAGCTCTGCCTTCCTAGTTCAAGTTTTCCTCAGTGTAACATTATTGCTAAAGCTCTAGCCATCACATCCATACCTGGGGGAGAATGAGTAAGAAAGTAATGTAAAAAGGCCCCAGAGAAACCATTACTCCTACTCCCCCACACCAGTGCATGCATGTATACACACAAACAAAACTATGAAGCTTTCTAGGAAGCCCAACCAAACAACTACCACCCACATACCATTGTCCTTTATTTATTTATTTATTTATTTATTTATATCTTTATTGTTTTTTAATCTTTAATTTCTTTATTGATTAAGGTATTACATATGTGACTCATCCCCCCATAACCCCCCCACCACCACCACCACTCATGCTTTCATCCCCCTGTTGTTTGTGTCCATTGGTTGGGCTTATATGCATGCATACAAGTCCTTTGGTTGATCTCTACCCTTTACCCCCACCCTTCCCTACTTTCCCTCTGAGGTTTGAAAGTATTACATATTAGAGGCCTGGTACATGAGATTCATGCACTTGGGGGGGGGTGTCCCTCAGCCCAGCCTGCGCCCTCTCGCAGTCCAGGACCCCTAGGGGGATGTCCGTCTGCCTGCAGTCAGACATCCCTCTCGCAGTTCAGGGCTCTGGCAGTCTGGGACCCCTTGCTCCTTACCTCCCGCCTCCAGCAGAGGGCTTCTGGCTGAGCGGCGCTCCCCCTGTGGGAGCACACTGACCACAGGGGGCAGCTCCTGTGTTGAGCATCTGCCCCCTGGTGGTCAGTGCATGTGATAGCAACCGGTTGTTTCACCATTCTGTCGATTTGCACATTAGGCTTTTATTATAAAGGATGTCCCCCTTTTTCCCCATCAACCCCCTCTAGCCCACCCTACCCCCCACCCCAGGCCCTCACCACCTCACTGTCTGCATC
>NW_005356433.1:91572-95586 GCF_000412655.1 Myotis brandtii
CCACACTCTGTTCCATGCTTCCATGTCTCTGGATCCACTCTGTTCATCAGTTTATTTTGTTAATGAGATTCCACATATAAGTGAGATCATGGGATACTTGTCTCTCTCTGATTGCATTGTCCTATATTTAGTCACACGGGCACCCTTATCTGAAAGGAAGGCTGGGAAATTATTGTTTTCATCTGGGTACATAGCTACCTCCCAACAAAATAAGGTTTTGTTACTTAGAAATAACTGGGAGAAAGGGTATGTGATATTCAAACAACAATGTCTATCCTGCCCCACAACCCATTTTATCTGTTTCTTTACTAAGACTATTAATTCCTGGAAGGTTTAGCATATGTCACATTCATTTTGTATTTCCAGGGCCTAGAATAGTACAAGACACTCAACGATTTGCTGTTTATTTCCTTTGCCTGCAATATGAAGGGTTAATCTGTGTAATCTGCCTAGATAAAAAAGATTCCATGTTTTATCGCAATAATTTTCTGTGCTTTATGTTGACTTTATTATATCCTTAATTTAAAAAAACACACACAAAACTTCCTCACTTACCAAAGAGCAATGGTTCTTGATCATCACGTTACATTTTTATTTTTACATGTGTTGTTTCTTTCTGTAAATAGCGAGTTTCTCATCACCAACTGTCCTGTTTTAAGTGTTCAAATATCCTGAGAATTTTTTTTATTATTTTTCCATCCTAAGATTGAATCCACATGTAAAAGGAAATGATTTTCAGGATGTCTTTGGCACCTAAAGCTATTTTTGAGGTTTTCCAGAGGTCCTGGAGAGCCTTTTCCTTTCACCTTATAAAAAGAGAGGCACTAAACAGAACAGAATACCCAGAAATTGACCCAAACCATTATGTTCAATTAATATTTGACAAAGGAAGCAAGAGCATACAATGGAGTAAAGACAGTTTCTTCAATAAATGGTGTTGGGAAAATTAGACAGATACATGTAAAAAAATGAAACTAGACCACCAACTTACACCATACACAAAAATAAACTCAAAATGGATAAAGGACTTAAACGTAAGATGGGAAACCATAAAAATATTAGAGGAATCCACAGGCAGCAAAATCTCAGACATCTCTTGTAGCAATATGTTTACCGATACATTTCCTAGGACCTAGGACAGTGATGGCAAACCTATGACACGCGTGTCAGAGGTGACACGTGAACTCATTTTTTTGGTTGATTTTTCTCTGTTAAATGGCATTTAAATATATAAAATAAATATCAAAAATATAAGTTTTTGTTTTAGGTTGCAAATATCAAAAAATTTCTATATGTGACATGGCACCAGAGTTAAGTTAGGGTTTTTCAAAATGCTGACACGCCGAGCTCAAAAGGTTCACCATCACTGACCTAGAACAATGGAAACTAAAGAGAAAATAAATAAATAGGACTACATGAAAATAAAAATCTGCACAGCAAAAGAAACCATCAACAAAATAACAAGAGAATCCACTGCATGGGAGAACATATTTGCCAATAATACATCCAATAAGGGGTTAATTTCCAGAATATATAGGGAACTTGTACAACTTAAAAGGAAGATAAACAATCCAATTAAAAATGGACAAAGGACCTAAATAGACACTTCTCCAAAGTGGACATAAAGAGGCCAAGAGGCATATGAAAAAATGCTCAAAGTCACTAATCACTCAAGAGATACAAATCAAAACGACAATGAGATACTACCTCACACCTGTCAGACTGGCTATCAGTAACAAATCAACAAATGACAAGTGTTAGTGGATGTGGAGAAGAGGGAACCCTAGTACACTGCTGGTGGGAATGCAGACTGGTGCAGCCTTTGTGGAAAACAGTATGAAGTTTCCTCAAAAAATTAAAAATGGAACTGCCATTTGACCCAGTGATCCCACTTCTAGGAATATATCCTAAGAAATCAGAAACACCAATCAGAAATTATATATGCACCCCTATGTTCATAGCAGTGCAATTTACAATAGCTATGATTTGGAAATAGCCTAAGTGCCCATTAGCAGATGAGTGGATAAAAAAGCTGTTGTACATTTACACAACAGAATACTTCACAGATGTAAAAACAAAAGAACTCTTACCATTCGCAACAGCATGGATGGACCTGGAGAGCAGTATGCTAAGCGAAATAAGCCAGTTAGAGAAAGATAAGTATCACATGATCTCACTTATACGTGGAATATAATGAACAACACAAACTGATGAACAAAAATAGATCCAGAGACATAGAAGCATCAAACACAGTCGAATCTCAGCGGGAAGGCAGGGGAGGATGGGTGGGTGGGAAGAGATCAACCAATGAACTTGTATGCATATATGAATAACCCATGGTGAAGACCTGGGGAGGTCAATGGGGGAAAAAGAGGACATATGTAGTACTTTCAACAATAAAGATTAAAAAAGAGAGATACTAGAAACTGTGTTTATTCTGTTAGGTTGATGATTTGCATGGGAAGCTGTCTGATCAGAAGAAATGATCGGCCTTCCCAAGATTAAGTATATCTGATGATTTATTGAGAGATTATGTGTGCCCTTACTGTAAATGGATGGCCTCTGGCGCCATTTCAAACGCCAACAAGAATCCCCAATTTGGGGTGTGGTGGGGAAGGAAACTTGATTTAGTGTGAACAGCTTGACAGTAACATAGCATGGCTGTGAAACAGCACTGCAGTAGAATTCCTCCATAACGTTACAGCGTGGCTGCTGTGAAAACAGCATGGCCTCTAAAGCTAGACAGCTCTGCTCCAGGTGGGTGTGAGCCGGGAAGAAGTCTGTAGCGCTTCAGCAACTCAATCACAATCTTCAGTTTTCAGAGGAAAGCACTCTAGGATCATGAGGAGAACGGGCTTATATAGACAGAAGTCCCCACCTCTGGTTCCCTGATTGGTCAAAATAGAGCTTCTCTGATTGGTCAAACTGCAAAGCTCTGATTGGATGGGGAAATCCACAGTCCTATTGGTTGAAATAGGATCCCAGGAACTCCTTTATAAGGACTAGCTCAGCCGGCAGAAAGAAAGTGCAGGCAGGAAGCTTAGTGGTGCACAGTCAGGCAGTGTAGCACAGAGCCTTCTCTGCGAAGTACAGTTTGAGTGGGAGGCCCCTGTGCAGAAATGGCTGCGAGGCTCTGCTTTTTAAAAAAAAAATCGTAGCCCAGATCACCATCAGGAGCCATTCTTAGATCTCAGGGTTCACATACTTTTATATGGAAATGTGCTTCTTTTTACAAAATAGATAATTTTGAAAATTGTGTTCAGTTGGCAAAATAAGAAATTGGAATCTTGTGTTTTCCTCTGAATATTTTTAAAAATGTATGCACCTAAGATCTGGAACCCCTTGTCTAGAATACAGATAAAAGGAAGAAAGAACAGTATGTGACACCTAGTAAATTGATTTGACTTTAACAAGTAAAGCGCCCTTTTTACCAGAGCATTGGCAGGAATACCTGTCTCCTTTGAGAGTCAGGGAAGACTTCACAGAGAAGGTAACGATTTAGCTGGGGCTTTAAGGATTAACAAGGAAGAAATGGCAGGGCATTCCAAGCAGAATACATAATGCAAGCCACAGCACAGAGCACAAAAGAGCTCTACGTGTTCAGCAGCTCTGAGTACCCTGGAGGCTGTTGCCTGTAATTCTCAGGGTTTGGTGAGAATATAGGCAGGGACGATTTTTCCCTGCTTAGCTCACTTTCCTTAAAGCGCATTGCACAGTGCTGGGCACACATCTGCAGGAGCTCAATAAATACTGTTGAATTGGGACAGGATGATCGAGTGTGCTGGGAACCAGGGTATCAGGATTCTTTCTCACACAACTACAGTGTTACCTTGGCCAAGTCCCTTTTCGAAGGCCTGTGCCTGCGGGTGCCAAGTGGAGGAGGGTGTTGGCCTGAACTGCTGGACCTTTTAGTGCCTGGAATCCCTGATTGGCCACAGGGAGGGCGGGGTGGGCAGTGCGGCTGCGGCTGCGACTGAGGCTGCGGCTGCGGTGCGGCTTGTGGAGGTTCAGTTT
>NW_005356433.1:95883-100541 GCF_000412655.1 Myotis brandtii
GTGAACTGCGGCGGGCACACCCAGGCGCGGCGGCGACGGCGGACAGTTTAGAGTGGGGGCAGGGGCGGACGTGGGAGCAGACCGGGACCAGAGAGGTAGCCCGCGCTCGGCCATCTCCAGCCATGTCTGACGAGGCGTCGGCCACCACTTCGTATGAGAAGTTTCTGACCCCTGAGGAACCCTTCCCGCTTCTGGGACCCCCTCGCGGGGTGGGCACCTGCCCGAGCGAGGAGCCGGGCTGCCTGGACATCAGTGACTTCGGCTGCCAGCTGTCCTCTTGCCATCGTACCGACCCGCTCCTCCGCTTCCACACTAACAGGTATGAACCGCGGCCGGGGACAGGGTTGACTGCCCACATCCCTGCCTCAAGTCTGGGACCTCTGGTTCGCCCCCGAGCTTCGCGCTCCGCCCAGGGTCTGCACTTCCATTCGCCCCTCCCCCATCTTTCTCTGCGATTAGTGTGCTTGCCCGGGCCCCTTCTCGCTTCCCCTCCCGCTTTTCACCCCTGCCCTCCCGATTTTCCTTGGCCGGCATTTTACTCTCCCCATTCATCTTCTGATTGTAGCTGCTCCTCCTTCTCTCTCCCTCCCCCGATCTGTCCCCTGAGAATCCCAGACCCCCACCTTTGATTTTTAGCTGCTCCCCTGTTTCCTTTCACCCGCAAACGTTTAACCCCTTCCATTTCTGACAAGTGGGTTTCAGGTTTCAGATGGCTCAAAATTAATCCCCGGATCTTTTGAAAGGTGGCACTTTTAAAGCTATCTGATTTTTCCCAATTTTTAACCTGTCTCACAACTATATTCCCCCCCACCCCCCATTTTGTAGTGAAGCTCTAGGAAACCAGACAGTTTTTTTCTCTCTCCTTTATGAACTCTTTGCCTTCGCGCTTTAGGCCCTTCCAAAATGTATAAGCTTAAATCTGGAAGATTCCTTCATGTAGCACACGCCTTGATTTGCTCCCCGGTGGAAGGATGGAACGAGGCTTTGGAAAGGCTTGCTTAATACAAATTTATTCAGGGGGTGCGTCCTTTAACTAATTTTATTAGAAAAGAGTACTTTGGAGAATTCTCTAAAGCAAGCATTTAAGTATTATACGGAATGTGGGGGATTTGAAGATGTTTTACACGTGGCCCCAACCTTTGATATAGGTGGATGTTTGAGATACATACACAAAGGCCTGGGAGGGTGTGTGGAGAAAAAGGAGAGGAGTTCAGCTATAGAAAATACTGGAGTTGAATTAAGGAGTCTAGTTTTGATTTCTGATGCAGTTTATAATATGAGCATGAAAAATCCTTTCACATTTTAATGTCTTTTGTATGTTCCTGGCCATCTCTTAAATCAGTCTACAGATTTACTGAGCTTCTACCAGATACAAGGAATGTATTGGTATAAAACATGATTCTTACCCAAAAGAAAGTTATCTGGAAGCAGGGTACTATAGTTAAGCAATCATCTAGAACATCAGTACAACATAATTGAAAAGGAAATGCTGGTAAACTGAGGCCCAGAGGGAAAAGACTGAGTTCAAGGTCATAAAACTGAGTTAGGCAAAACTAGGGACACTCTTTTGGAGCCAGTGCTAAAACTTGGAACAGAGTTAATGGCTCCAGTATAATAAATGGTTGTTTACAGTTTCTTAGACTAACTCACAGAAGCCTATTTAACCCATGCAGTAACTTTAACATTAATATCACATATGCATGAAATCTAGTGTGCTTAGAATTTTTGGCATTCTAAAATAGTGTGAAATAATACTTTTGGACATATTTGCATTTTGCAACATTGGATCAAGTTAAATACACGGAAAAGTGAAATGATTTCAGAATTATCTTGCTCTGATAATGAGGGCAAGGGAATGTAGGGACAGAGGCTGAGGGCAAGCACTGCCAAAATGGACTGGGGTGATGGGGAGTGAAGCAAGGAGAACAGTACATTCCCTACAGCTTTCTCCTCCCCATTTTTTCCTTGTGTTTTTCTATCCCTTTTCTTAGAGACCATGGTAAAAGCAAGGTTGTTTTGCAGAATGGGGCAGTGAAGATGGAGGGGGAAGTTCCTGTTCAAACCTACTTTTTCCAAGTCAAGCATTTTTTTTCCTAGTTACTGCCTGCTTTTTAAAAACCTCTCTCTCCTCCCCGACTTTTTGCAAGGCTTGGAATGGCAGTAGGAGATCTAATATATCTTTCTCCGTATTCTTTTCAGCAGAGATTAGGGAAAGCAGAATTAGCAATACTTACAGCAGATGATGTTTCTGCCTTGGGCTACCTTACTTTTTAAATCTTTTCTCCTTCTTGAATGTTCTGCCTTCTTACCCCTCCCAATGATGGTGTTTGAGAGGACCATATGCTTCCAGTCATTTCTTTTCAGGGAGAAGCAAACAGCTAAATCATATAGATGGGTAAAGTTGAGGAAGTTCTTTTATTTTGGAGTTTTATGTGTCACTTTTTTTATTCACATCACATCATTCACCAATTTGAGCAACAATCCAAAAAACATATCTGTATAGTTGAGTACAGATATTCTGCTTTGGGTTTAGTCATTATAAAAAAAATTTTATTGAAAGTAGAAAGCATGTCAGTGGGTAGACACTTGATTTGCCTTTATTTTGCTTCTTTCTTGTCGCCTGATAAAAAAACTGGAGAGTGTTTAAATAATGCTGTTGATAAGGGCCTTAGGATGATGACATTTCTACGCCTGTTCATTTATTGGATTCTGGGCACCATTACTTATGATCCCTAAGGTTGAATGTTTGTAGTGTTCATGTTAGAGTCACCTGTTATTTAGGTTGGTGTGTCACTGGTCTAAGTTTAGTGGAAAGTAGCACATAAACACAGCCAGTTTCCTAAGAATTTATACTTTTCTAGTAGTATGTTAGGATTTTATGGCTAAGTGGGGTTTGTCTGGAATTTTGGGAGAATAAAATAAATTTCAAAAAACAAATATTTTTAAATTGAAATGTCAATATGGAATACACACACACACACACACACACACACACACACATATAGTGTTAAAGACATGTTTTTGGTTTTGGGGACAGCATTTTTCTGATGTAGTTGTGGGTTTTGTCTTAGCAGTTGTCCACCACAACCTCTACTATCAAAAAGGATGTCATTTAGCAAAGTACATTAGTACTTTGACATTGAGAATTTGTGAAAGGCCTGTGGGAGGACAGTGCCTCACATGCTATTGGCAGGATAGGAAATGAACTGTTGTATAAAGCAGTTATCAGTTATGTGAACTTAGAGCCTTGTTTTTAGTCACAGTAACCAGAAAAACCCCAAGACTACTGTGCACTTTTTGTATCACCCGTAATTTTCCTATCTCAATATAGAAATAGAGGTGCAGAAGAGCTGTGAGTTGCAGGTGGGAGAACCATGTTCCATGAACAGAGAGAGGCAAGAGGAATTTGGTTTGGGGACTTGAGACAAGTTAAAAATGGGGCTAAGGCTTTAGAGAACTATCCAGGCCAGAAATGTAGATTTGGGAGCAATCAGAATAGAAATTCCAGTAGCGTGACACGAGTGGAACTGTGGGTTACAAAGGTTGAGACAGAAGATGAAATTTTTCAATAAATTTAGGGAAAGGAAGGAGAGGAGATTTGGTAATATTTGAAAGACTAAAGCGAAGATTTTTTTGGCTCTGTTTAGTTTTTCTTTTCCAGGAATAGAGATTTTAGCTCCTTAGGAGCAGCTCACAGGAAAGAGAAAATGAAAAGAAAAAAGAGTATGGCAGGAGATGGATGAGATGAACTCAGAAGCCAAAGTGGAAGAAATAGCCCTAAAAATGACCCGGAATGTTTTTATTTTCAAGACTGTAGAGGGGGTAGGAGGGATGTGTAATGATCCCAAGGCAATTGAGGTCACTTAGAGGAGAGTTAGGGGGGTTGTACCATCTTCTCTAACTTGTGACTTGGGGCTCCAGAGGAGTCGCCCAGGTCAGGGTTGCTCTATGGGGGATTCTGGCATGGAGTTAGTGATGAATACTCATTATATTAGGGGATTGTACCCTGGGAATGAATGGCATAGATTTGGAATGACTTTCATTAGCCTCACAGTAGTACTTACTCCACAGTGCTCATTGACTGGATTTTCATCCTGAGAGGTAATGATTAGGTCTACCTCAGAAAATGTGTATATGGTCCACCTGCTTTTCTGAATTTTACCAAAATGCCATTGAAAATCCTTTGTGTATTCTTAGTGAAAAAGCCTTGCAGATAAATTTTCTTGGCTTTATTGTTTTTTAAATTAAAAGCAAACCTAGTTGTTGAGTTAAATCCCATTTTATTGAGATTCTTTTCCACGTCTTTCTTTTACGGTGTGGAGAAAGTCTCCTTTATGAATAATTTTATGGTTATAGGTAGGCTATCAGTTTTAGGTAGCTTTCTCTTAGTGGAATAAGATGTAAAGGCTTTATAAATTTGAATGGTTCACTGCTGAGTGCATGCATACAGTGATTATTTGTTACACATTTAAAACTGACAGAACAGTCTTAAAGAATCACACAAATGTTTATTATGAAAGCTCATGATAGAAGATTGTGGGCATATACAAAACTGTATATAATACCCTTTGTAATACTTTAAGCAATAAAACAATTAAAAAATAAATTAAATTAAAAAAAAAAACTGTATAGACCAGTGGCCGGCAAATTGTGGCTCG
>NW_005356433.1:100791-101618 GCF_000412655.1 Myotis brandtii
TTAATGCCCTCACCCCACTGGTGTCTGTGTCCATTGGTTAGGCTTATATGCATGCATACAAGTCCTTTGGTTGATCTCTCCCCCTTACCCCCACCCTCCCCTACCTTCCTTCTGAGGTTTAAGCATCTGATCGATGCTTCTCTGTCTCTGGATCTGTTTTTGTTCATCAGTTTATGTTGTTCATTATAATCCACAAATGAATGAAATCATGTGATATTTATCTTTCTCTGACTTAGGATGAGGCCAAATATATCATTTGTGACCAGGTTATTTGCACTTATATTAATATATATATTTTTTTATTGATTTTTTACAGAGAGGAAGGGAGAGAGATAGAGAGTCAGAAACATCGATGAGAGAGAAACATCGATCAGCCGCCTTCTGCACACCCCCTCTGGGGATGTGCCCACAACCAACGTACATGCCCTTGACCGGAATCGAACCTTGGACCCTTCAGTCCGCAGGCCGACGCTCTATCCACTGAGCCAAACCGGTTACGGCTATTTGCACTTATATTGTGAATGTTTTCCTTTTCAGTAAATAGTCAGAAAATAAGATTTTTAATGGTTATAAAAACACTTATTTAATTGTTCCCCATGCTTGGAGTAATTTATTTTCCCTTTTTTGGCTATTGTAATACTGTTTAGACATGTTTGCACATACATCTTGTTTCAAAATTTCTATTTGGGGAAGGGGATAGATTCCTAGATAACTGAGTCAAAAGGAATGAACATTTTTTCTTTTTTTAAATTAATTTCTTATTGCTTAAAGTACTACATATGTCTCTTTTTTCCCTATCATCCCCTCCCCGGCCACTCCCACCCCCC
>NW_005356433.1:101769-111653 GCF_000412655.1 Myotis brandtii
GTTTCACTGATATAAAATATTTTACCTTTAGCTCATTGGAAAAGGTGCCATAGAATTTGCTGGATTGCCTGAATTTTGTAAATTAAGAACTTTGGAATTAAGGTTAGTCATACAAAATAAGAGGGAGGAGTTAAAAAATGAAAAATACAATTCAAGAAAAAACTGGATTTAATGAATGAGAAACAACCTAATCAGAGGTAAATAACAGGCTTTTCTTCAGAAGTCATTATTTTAGTACCTTATTAGTATCTGATCTACTAAACCATTATTTTAAGAATTAATTCCCTAGGGTGCTGCCAAAGCAATGAAGATTATCTCGTTACTAGTATACAGCTACTGGAAATTTACAAAAGAAAACATATTTGTAGATTTCAAGACCAAAAAAGAAAAAAGAAAGAAATTATAACCCTGCAACAAATATTATTACAAATGAAATGTTAATATCCTTAATGCATAAAGAACTCTTTAAAAAATCAATAAGGAAAACATTAACACAGAGAAAAACGCTGTAGCAAAATAGCTAATAAATATTTTTAATTTTGATCTTTCCAGTAATCAAAGAATTAAAAATTGATGTAAAAATATTTTCTCCCATCAGGTAAAAATTTTAAAAATGGAAATTCCAGTGCTGCTAAAGTTGTGGTGAAATGACCACTTTCATATACTGCTTTGGGGAGTGTAAATCAGTGCAGCCTTTCAGAATGGTATTTAACTAAGTATACTATGGTCTTTAAAGTGTTTATATTCTGTGACTCAGTACTTTCCTTCCATGTAATCTATCCTGAGAGATTATATATTTGGTTAAATAATTATAAACAAAATGTTTTATCTCAGTATTATTTGTAATACCAAAAAAATGGAAACAGCTTAAGTATATATTATTGAAGGAATAAGATTAAATAAACTATGATACATTTAATCAGTGGGATATTGTATAGGCTTTCAAATGTTTTCAAGTAATATACATGGGGATATGTTCACTATATAATGTTAAGTGAAAGAAAGCTGGTTACTAAAATATATGCAGAATGCTGACTCTGTGAAAAAAAAATATATTCATGCAGAAAAAGTACCAAAATATTATGGACTAGAGCATCAGTGGGGTCCCTTGGCCTGGCCTGCGGGGATCAGGTCAAAACCGGCACTCCAACATCCTCCAAGGGGTCCCAGATTGCGAGAGAGCAGTTCTCGGGTGACGTACCCTGAAATCGGGCTCCCTCCTCTCTGGTTCCAGGTCCATCACCCGAGAACCACAGTTGCCAAGTCACCACAGTTCAGCAGCTCCTGCATTGAGCGTCTGCCCCCTGATGATTATTGCGCATCATAGCTACGGGTTGGATGGTCGGGTGGTCGCTTAGGCTCATATATAGATTAGTTAATGTTGGGTATTATCCTATATAATAAAAGCTTAATATGCTAACTGCCCAGTTGTCAGTTCAGCCAATCAAAGTGTAATATGCTAATGATATGCTATGGCTGCTCAGATGCTCCAACTGGTAGGTTAGCTTGCTGCTGGGGTCCGGCCGATCGGGACTGAGCGAGACAGGTCGGACATGCCCTGGAGCCCTGCCATGGTCCCTCTCCAGCTGGCCAACCTCCCGCATCCCTCCCCGGCTCCAGTCGTGCACTAGTGGGGTCCCTCGGCCTGGCCTGTGCCCTCTCGCAATCTGGGACCCCTCGGGGGATGTTGGAGAGCCAGTTTTGGCCTGCTCCCGCAGGCCAGACCAAGGGACCCCACTGGTGTACGAATTCGTGCACCGGGCCCCTACCTGGTTATAAGCAACACTTTTTTTTAAAAGACTTTTATAGATTTTAGAGAGGAAGGGAGAGGGAGAGAGATAGAAACATCAATGATGAGGGAGAATCATGGATTGGCTGCCTCCTGCATGCCCCCCACTGGGGATCAAGCCCGAAACCTGGGCATGTGCCCTGACTGGGAATTGAACTGTGACCTCCTGGTTCATAGGTTGACTCTAAACCACTGAGCCACGTCGGCTAGGCATATAAGAAACACTTTTGAGCTTCTACCTGTGTACTTTGTTGGTGTTTTTCTCTGCCCTGCAATGGCTACCGTCTTCCTTTAATGATAATAATAGCTGCCATGTATTGAGCACTTTTTATGTCTGCTAAGCGTTTTGTATGCATTTTTCACCATAGCCGCATTTAAAAAATAAGGACACAGGCTTGAAGAGGGTGTGTTTTGCTTAAAATCAAACAGCAGGCAAGTGACAGAGCAAGAATTTAAACTCAGTTTGACTCCAGAGCTTACTCATAACCAGTATGCAATATGTTTTGCTTATGGATGAAGGTTTTACTTTATCCCTAACTTAAATGCATTTTTTCTTTTAAAATACTGTATTATAAAAATTTTCAGACAGATACACAGTTAGAAACTAATGTAATGTACCCAATATACCCATCACCCAGTGTAATAGTTATTCACATATGGCAGTGTGCTTTATCAATACCCCTACTCATTTATCAATCCCTTCCTTATTATGTTGAGACAAATTCCTGACATATTTCATTCATAAATATTTTAATACTAGAGGCCCAGTGCATGAAATTAGTGCACTCGGGGCGGAGGGGTGTCCCTCAGCCCGGCCTGTGCCCTCTCACAGTCCGGGAGCCCCATGATTGATTGCCCCAAAGAGGCAGGCCTTGCCCACCCGGCCAGGGCTCCTCGATGGATTGCCCCAAAGAGGGAGGCCCTGCCCACCCAGACGGGACTCCGCAATGGATCACCCCCATAGAGGGGGGCCCTGGCCACCCATCACAGCGCCACCGTGGGGTAGCCTGGGCCTCCCTTTTCGGGGCGATTGATCGCGCCCCACAGAGGGAGGCCCCGCCCACTTGCTGCAGCCTGCTGGTCAGTGGCCTGTGCCTCCCTCTTTGGGGCAATCGTGGAGCCCTCCGATTGATCGATCGCCCCACCCACTGGTGGCCTGGGCCTCCCTCTGCAGGGCGATCATGCGATCAATCGTGCCCCGCAGAGGGAAGCCCTGTTCACCTGCTGCAGCCAACCAGTCAGTGGCCTGGGCCCCCTCTTTGGGCGATCATGGAGCGATGGCCGGGCTCCTGACCAGTTGTATTGCACCCACCTTGGCTGGCCTGGGTCCAGTGGGTGTCATAGCATAGTCGTCTGGAAGGTTGTCCAGAGGGTTGTTCTGCTGTTCGGTTGTTTGGTCGATTTGCATATTATGCTTTTATTATAGACTAGAGGCCTGGTGCACGAAATTTGTGCACGGGGGAGAGGCGTCACTCAGCCCAGCCTGCCCCTTCTCACAGTCTGGGAGCCCTCAGGGGATGTCCTACCGATGGCTTAAGCCCGTTCCCCACAGGGAGTGGGCCTAAGCTGCAGTCTGGCCTCCCTCTGCGGGAGGTGACCGGCCGATGAGAGGAAGGCACCGCCCCCATCACGCCTCTGCTGCTGCCACTGTTGGCCATGAAGCTGCCTGAGCTTTGGCCATCGCAGCCACTGTGGCTTGCCTGAGCCTCGCCTGGCCCTCATTGCCTGAGCCTCGGGCCCTCAAAATGGCAGTGGCCATCGGCGGCTTGCCTGAGCTCTGTGCCAGCCCTGGGCAAGCGGCAGTGGCCATTGGCAGCTTGCCTGAGCCACGGGCCGGCCCTGGGCAAGCGGCAGCAGCCATTGGGAGTGCTCATAGCCACTGCCGCCATGTGGAGAGTACAGGCTGCCCTCTGCCGGGCCCTGCCTTCCCCGCCCCCATCCCCACTGCTGCTTGCCTGAGCCCTGGGCCGGCCCTGGGCAAGCAGCAGTGGCCATCAGTGGCTTTCTGGAGCCCCGGGCTGGCCCTGGGCAAGCGGCAGCAGCCATTGGGAGTGCTTACAGCCGCTGCTGCCATGTGGGAAGTACAGGCCGCCCTCTGCCGGGTCCCACCTCCCCTGCTGCCGTCCCCACTGCCACTTGCCCAGGGCTGGCCCCGGGCAAATGGCAGTGGCTATTGGTGGCTTGCCAGAGCCCTGGGTCGGCCCTGGGCAAGCAGCAGCAGCCATCGGCAGCTTGCCAGAGCCGTGGGTCGGCCCTGGGCAAGTGGCAGCCACCATTGCATCCCCAACGCTGCAAGTCCCTGCCCACCCGCTGTGCACACAGCCTGTTGATCGGTCGTTACTGTGATGGCATCCCAACCAATTTGCGTATTACCCTATTATTAAATAGATGTAGCCTTAAAAGATAAGGGCTCTTTTGAAAATAATCACAATATCATTATCATACCTAAAATATACCCCCATTCCTCATAAATCTATTATTAATATCTTTAAATTGGGTAGATTCTATAATTCCTGTTGTGATTTCTTTTGTTCCTTTTTTTAAGGTGGAACTTAACTTCTTGTGGAACAAGTGTTGCCAGCTCAGAATGCAGTGAGGAGCTGTTTTCATCAGTTTCTGTTGGAGATCAAGATGATTGCTATTCACTGTTAGATGATCAAGACTTCACTTCTTTTGATTTATTTCCTGAGGGGAGTGTCTGCAGTGATGTCTCTTCTTCTATTAGCACATACTGGGATTGGTCAGACAGTGAGTTTGAATGGCAGGTAGGTTTTTTTCCCCTTAAATTGCCATCATTACTTCCTAAGTAGAAGTATGAATTTCTGTTGTGATATTTTTATCTCTACCTCAAAGCAAATTTCTCCAGTGTTTATCCAATCATACAGATTCTCTGATAACATTAAGAATTAGATAAAATATATATCCTTTATTTTTGCTGATGTACCTTTTAGGCTTCTGATGCTGCTAATATCCTTTTGTAGATTTTCAAGTAATTTAATACTTGTAAGATGTTCCCATTATTATGTATCTTCAGTACCTTTCTATGCATGAATCTAGCAAATTTACTCTTCCTACATTATAATAGCTTTCATGTCCTTATAGGCATAGTATCCTTATATCAGGGTTATGTTATATATCTAAGATCACAAATCACTATTATCATAAATACATAATTTTGAATCATGTTATCAGAAATATAATTTCTCATTTTGCATTCTCTTTGTTTGCAGAGTTGCTTTTTTCCTGGTAGTGTTTTTTTTTCTCCTTGTAAAATGGCTTTGTGGCAAATTGTTTGGAAATGATGCCTGTGATAATGAGTACAATCTATCAGAAAATGTAGGTTGTGCTATTGCAGCATCCATTTTCTGATTGTAAAAGACAATAATGTTTAAAGAAGCTTTCCTTACATACTGCACATGTTATATTCAACAGATAACTTGAATGCTTAATGTGTTTGAAAGCCATCTAAATACTTGAAGTTGTTATTCCAAAGAGGAATGAAATATTACTTTTTTTCAAACAAATTTTTATTAAAATAATATAGGATGACATAAAATTAAAACTTAAGAGTTTCCAATTTCGCCGAAACCGGTTTGGCTCAGTGGATAGAGCGTTGGCCTGCGGACTGAAAGGTCCCAGGTTCGATTCCGGTCAAGGGCATGTACCTGGGTTGCGGGCACATCCCCAGTAGGAGGTGTGCGGGAGGCAGCTGATGGATGTTTCTCTCTCATCCATGTTTCTAACTCTCTATCTCTCTCCCTTCCTCTCTGTAAAAAATCAATAAAATATATTAAAAAAAAAAAGAGTTTCCAATTTCAATTCTGCGGTGGTTAGCACTTTTAAGAGCTTGTGCAGATACAAGTACGTTTGCATAGCATTAAATCATACTTCAGCCACTGTTTGAACCTGTGCTTTTTTCAACTAACATATATCAATCTTTCTGATAGCTGCATCATAATTTAATAAATTTCCTAATAATGGATATTTAGATTGGTTTCAGGTTTTTTCTTGTTATAAAAAATGCTACATTGAAATTTAAGAATTTTTGAAGAGGACAGAAAAAAATCCACAACTGTGTTTTTATGTTTTATACTAGAGGCCCGGTGCATGAAAATTCATGCACTGGAGTGGGGGTTCCTTCAGCCCAGCCTGCCCTCTCACAGCCCGGGAGCCCTCAGGGGCAGGAGGCGACCCGGCGATCAGGGGAAGGCAACGAACGCCCCCATCACACCTCTGCTGCTGCCACTGCCGGCAGTGCAAGCCTCGGCCAGCCCTGGTTACCTGAGCCTCGGGCGGCCCTGGGCGGCTCCAAGGCTTGCCTGCGCCTCAGGCGTCGGCTGGGCAGCCAACATCTGAGGTTTGTCTGCACCTCGGGCTGGCCCTGGGCAGCTGGGGGGCTGAGGGGACTGTAGGACTCCGGAGGCATGTGCGCGGCAAGGCCCTAGGGGGGCTGAGGGGACTGGGTGCCTCCATCTTTGAGGGCGTGACAGTCAATTAGCATATTCCCTCCTTATTGGCTGTGGGTGCCACCATCTTTAAGGGTGGGGCAGTCAATTAACATATTCCCTCATTGGCTGTGGGTGCCACCATCTTTGCGATGGTGTGAGGGTCAATTAGCATATTCCTTCTTTATTAGATAGGATAATTTCAAAGGCTTCTATTTTATATATATTTGTAAGTATGATTTGGATGAAAATTATAATTTTTTAAACTTAAAAATTGAGATAAAACTCACCATTTAAATAATTTACAGTGTGTATTTCAGCAATTTTTAATATATTCACAATGTTTTGCAGTCATCACCACCAATTCTAGAACATTTCCATCACCCCAAAAAGAAATCCATACCTGTTAGGAGATTGTCCAATTCCCCCAGGCCCCATCACCTAGCATTCACTAATCTACTTTCTCTATGGACTTGCCTTTCTGAATATTTCATATAAATGGACTCAGATATGTAGCCTTTTGTTTCTGAATTCTTTTACTTAGCGTGTTTTCATGGTTCGTCTGCATTGTAGCATGTAACAGTACTTCATTTCTATCTTAGCTCAAGTTGCTATAACAAATACCATAGTCTGGGTGGCTTAAACAACAAACATTTATTTCTGCAGTTCTGGAGGCTAGAAGATTGAGATCAGAATGCCAACATAGTCAGGTTCTGGTGAGAGCCCTCTTTCTGGTTTGCAGATGGCTTCCTTTTTCTGTCTTTATGTGGTAGGGGGAGAGAGAAAAGCGTTTCAGAGCGCAAGTAAGCTGTGATCTCTTTATCCCTTTATAAAGTCACCATTCCCATCATGGGCACTCCACCATCATGAATTATATAAACCTAGTTACCTCCCAAAGCCCCACCTTCAAATAGTATCACATTTGTGATTAGGGCTTCAAGATACAGAGTTTGAGGGGAGGCACACAAACATTTAGTCCGTAGCAATTTCTTTCTATGGCTGAATTTCTTTCTATGGCTGATTGTATGGATATACCACATTTTGTTTATCCATTCATCAGCTTATGGACATTTGAGTTGTTTCTACATTTGGGCTGCTATGAACATTCAGATATAAGTTTTTATATTGATGTATATTTTTAATTCTCTTAGATATACACTTAGGAGTGCAATTGCTCAGTCATGTGATGACTATGTTTAACTTTTTGAGGAACTGCCAAAATGTTTTCCAAAGTGGCTGTACCATTTTACATTTCTGCCAGTAATACATTCATGCCCCACTTGACAAGGATACGTTTTGAGAAATGCATTGTTAGGTGATTTTGTTGTGTGGACATCATAGAGTGCACTTACACATACCTAGATGGACCTGGTATAACCTACTACACACCTGGGCCAATGGCTGGCAAACCGCGGCTCGTGAGCCACATGCGGCTCTTTGGCCCCTTGAGTGTGGCTCTTCCACAAAATACCACGTGCAGGTGCGCACGTACAGTGTGATTGAAACTTAGTGGCCCATGCACAGAAGTCAGTTTTTGGCACTGGCGAGTTTATTTTGAACAAGTGGGGGGTGTCGGTCTGTCGGGTGATGGGAGACGCCGCCGGCGCAGGCGGGCCGCGGGATACGCAGCGCAGGGGAGGCGCGTGCGATTCATGCATGAGTTGAGTGAGCCAGTCAGTCATCAGTATCATTGTGCAGTGGCTAGTGTTAGTCGCGTCTGCAAATCGTGCACGGGTGACAAAAGTACCTACTCGAAGCATAAAGTTACCTGTATTTTTCCAACCAGCTGCAAATCCTACAGGTATTTTTGTCATCAATTTAAGAATAGATGAAACAAGTATACAAGATGAGTGTGGATGGGAGAGTTGGAAGGGGTCGACCTCAGCAAACGTGCCTCAATCAGATTGAGGACGTTTTTAGCAAAGGCCAGCTTAGGAGTACCCTAATTAAGTTAATAACAATGTACCTACCTATATAGTTTAAGTTTAAAAATTTGGCTCTCAAAAGAAATTTCAATCGTTGTACTGTTGATATTTGGCTCTGTTTACTAATGAGTTTGCCGACCACTGACCTAGGCTATATGGGACAGCCTATTCCTCCTAGGCTACAAGCCTATAAAACATTTTACTTTATAAAACAACACAAGATTAAATCCACCAAAGACAAAATAATGCAATCAAGACGCATGATAGACACAAGATGATAGACACATATTACTGCTGCTGGAGTAATATGACACACTGTTTGACAGCAACCTTTTTAAAAAATATATATTTTTTATTTATTTCAGAGAGGAAGGGAGAGGGAGAGAGAGAAATGTCAATGATGAGAGAGAATCATTGAATGGCTGCCTCCTGCATGCCCCCCACTGGGGATCAAGCCCGAAACCCTGGCATGTGCCCTGACTGGGAATCGAACCTGACTTCCTGGTTCATAGATTGACACTCAACCACTGAGCCCCGTGGGCTGGGCGACAGCAAATTTTTTTTTAACAAACTTTTTTTAATAAGTAGCAAGTACTCTAAAATTCTATATAATAAACGGCTAATATGCAAATCAACCAAACAGCGGAACAACTGGTCGCTATGATGCGCACTGACCACCAGGGGGAAGATGCTCAATGCAGGAGCTGTCCACTGGTGGTGAGTGCACTCCCACAGGGTGAACTTCACTCAGCCAGAAGCTGGGCTCACAGCTGGGAAGCTCAGCGGTGATGGAAGTAGCCTCCCCTGCCTGCATGGCAGTGCTAAGGATGGTCAGTGCGCATCATAGCGAAGAGTTGTTCTGCTGTTTGGTCGATTTGCATATTACCCTATTATTATATAGGATGGGACCACCCTCACTGAAACATAATGTGGCACATGACTATATGAAAATTCCAATTTCTCCACATCCTTGGTATTGTTTATCTTTGGGTATAGCCATCCTATTGTAAAGTGGTATCTCATTGTGGTTTTAATTTGCATTTCCTTAATGACTAATGATATTGAGCATCCTTTCATATGCTTATTGGCCATTTGTATATGTTTTTGGAAAAATGTATATGCAAACCTATTGTCCTTTTTTTAAATTTTTATTTTTTATTGTTTTATATAAAGTTTTACATGTCTCCTCCCCCCACCCCCATTGATCCCTCCCCAGCCATTCCCATCTCAAGCAAGCCCCCAGGGCCCCAGTGTCTGTGTCCATTGGTTGTGCTAATATGCATGCATACAATTCTTTTGGTTGCTCTCTAACCCCACCCACCTCCCCTGCCGTTTGTCTCTGGATCTATTTTTGTTCATCAAATTATGTTATCATTATATGCCACATATACGTCAGATCATGTATATTTATCTTTCTCCAACTGGTTTATTTTGCTTAGCATAATGCTCTCCAGTTCCATCCATGCTGTTGCAAATGGTAAAAGTTCCTTCTTTTTTATAGTGGGATAATATTCCATTGTGTACATGACCACAATTTTTTAATCCATTCATCTGCTGATGGGCACTTAGGTTGTTTCCAAATCTTAGCTATTGTAAATTGTGCTGCTGTGAACATAGGGGTACATATATCCTTTCTGATTGGTGTTTCTGGTTTCTTGGGATATATTCCTAGAAGTGGGATCACTGGGTTAAATGGGAGTTCCATTTTTAATTTTTGAGGAAACT
>NW_005356433.1:115197-143879 GCF_000412655.1 Myotis brandtii
TCTCTCTGGCTGCTTGTAAGATTCTTGCTTTGTTGTTGGTGTTTGCCAATTTAATTATAATGTGCCTTGGCATCGTTCTTTTGGGGTTCATTTTGTTTGGGACTCTGTGAGCTTCTTGGATTTGTGTGAGTATTTTCTTCCCTATATCAGGGAAGTTTTCTGTCATTATTTTTTCAAATAGGTTTTCTATTCCTTGCTCAGTTTCCTCTCCTTCTGGCACCTCTATTTTTTGGATGTTGTTTCGTTTCGTGTTGTCCCAGAGTTCTCTTAGGCTCTCTTCCTGCTTTTTAATTTTTTTTTCTAGAGCTGCTCTGCTTGGGTATTTTTTCCTACCTTGTCTTCTAGCTCACTGATGCGGTCCTCTGCTTCTTCTAGTCTACTGTTGATGCTTTCTATTGAGTTCTTTATAGCAGTGATTTAATTTTTCATTCTTCTTGGTTCTTCATTTCCTCTTGGTTCTTACACATATTGTTGAATTTGTCTTCCATTCTTTTCATCCACCTTATGACCATTTCTCTGAATTCTTTCTCTGACGGGTTGCTTGCCTCCATTTCGTTTACTTCCTTTTCTGGTGGTGCCTGTTTTTCTTTCATATGCGGGCTGTTTCTTTGTCTCCCCATGATCTCTCTTCTCCAGGTATTTGGTTATGTAGTTGTCTCTCTGCTTAACAAGACATAACCCAAAGGGAACAAAGCATGAATGTACTCACGGCACCGATAACCCCAATATAAGCAACCACCTGAGAAAAGATAATTAGGGCTCAGAGTTCTTTTCATAGATCTTTCAGATGTTTTACATTGCCTTGGACTTACAGTAAGAATGCAGCCCAGAGGGCTCCCAGGTGGGGTCCCACTGAACACCCACAGCCTGTTGTTTACAGGTCTTATCATATTCTGCTCTCCATAGCATTGACTGGCATCTAAAGTCGTTTTAGCTAAAATCTGCCGGTCACAAGGCATCATATGATAATTTTCAGACAAAGCATTGAGTCCTTTTGTAAACGGACTGTTAGCCCCATTTTCTCTAGTTGATGAGCCTTCCCACACCAGAGGTGGAAGATCGGGGGCCTTAGGTATTACAGGCTTTACAGGCTCTACTTCAGGAGGAGGAGAAGGTGGTGATAAATCCTCCTGGCGTTCTGTAGGCTTTTGATCCTAAATATGAAGTGGGCATAATGCAGTTTGAACAAGAGCCCACATAGTTAAAGATGACAAAGGCACTTCTTTTCCTTGAGCCTGATTTTTCTTTAAATTCCTACCTACTTGTTTCCTGAGATCAAGGTCTAATGTTCTAGCATCAGGGAACTAAGGATTATACTCTATGATAATATGCAAAAACTGTAAGAGAATACTTTCTGATGCTTTAATTCCTTTATCCTTGAGCATGCAAGCTAGAAGTCTGCAATAATGTTTTCCCCCTTTACTCGAATTCTTCCCTATTATAACCTGGCTAATTCCAGAAATATCCATGTCCACTTATGGTCTGGGACTCCGAAGCTGGCACAGGCTTTGTGTGCCAGTGAGTTTCCACTTTTTCTTTTTTACTTCGTTTTTCGCTCAGGTGAATCTTCTCCTTCACTTCCTGTTCAGGTGCCAATTGCTGTGACCTGCACGCCAAGGTTCAGGATCTGAAGTAGGGTCCTACACACAAATTAGAATTCTAAATAAAAGTATGAATTATTAAGGGGTGGGGGACAGATGGAGCCTCTTTTTTGAAGAGACACACAGAGTCCTGGCTTAGTCCGCTTTTATTCAGTTTTAGATACACATCTTGCCCTCAGGCAGGCATGTAGCAGACACATAGTTTCAAAGGTCAGTAAAGATCAGTAAGGTCCAGTAAACATTTACTTGGAGGCTATCAAATCAGGAAATTGCTTTGAGCCACCGCAGTCTCAACACAAACAATTGGTGCCTAGCATAAACCCTGCTAACGCACAAGGTCCATTGGCCTCCCGCGTTCCTTGGTGCAGGCTCATGACAGTGTTGGCATGCGGTAGCTTCCCACAAGACACCCTGTATGTTCTGCCTTACAGTGAGTTCCCTTTTTATTTTGTTGATGGTTTCTTTTGCTGTGCAGAAGCTTTTAATTTTGATGTAGTCTCATTTGTTTATTTTTTCCTTTGTTTCCCTTGCTCTTGGAGATGTATTGGAAAACATATTGCTACAAGAGATGTCTGAGATTTTGCTGCCTATGATTTTCATCGTTTCCGGATGTACATTTAAGTCTGTTATCCATTTTGAGTTTATTATTGTATACTAGAGGCTCGGTTCATGAAAATTCATGCACCGGAGGGGGTGTCCCTCAGCTCGGCTTGCCCCCTCTCACAGTCTGGGAGCCCTTGGGGGCGGGAGGCAACCCGGCAATCAGGGGAAGGCAATGCCTCCATCACACCTCTGCTGCTGCCACTGCTGGCAGCACAAGCCTCAGCCGGCCCTGGTTACCTGAGCCTCGGGTGGCCCTGGGCGGCTCTGAGCCTTGGGCTGGCGCTGGGCTTGCCTGTGCCTCAGGCTGGCCCTGGGCTGCTGGGGGGCTGAGGGGACTGGGGGACTCTGAAGGCAGGCACCCCAGCGGGGCTGAGGGGACTGGGCGCTGCCATCTTGTGGCTGTGGGCACCGCCATCTTTGAGGATGTGGCAGTCAATTAGCATATTCCCTCCTTATTGGCAGTGGGCACTGCCATCTTTGTGATGGTGTGAGGGTCAATTAGCATATCCCCACTTTATTAGATAGGATGGTATAAGTTGGTCTCGTTTAATTTTTTGCATGTAACCTATCCAATTTTCCCAACACAATTTATGGAAAAGACTGTCTACTCTATTATATGCTCTTGTCACCTTGTCAAATGTTAATTGACCATAAAAGTGTGGATTTATTTCTGGGCTCTCTGTTCTGTTCCATTGGTCTATATGCCTTTTCTTATGCCAGTACTAGGCTGTTTTGATTACAAAGTCTTATAGTATAGTTTGATATTATGTATTGTGACACCTCCAACTGTCTTCTTCTTTCTCAAGATCACACTGTGTTTAATCACCCTGGTTTTGTATAAGGTTTGAAATCAGGAAGTGTGAGTTCTCCCACTTTGTTCTTTTTTAACAACATTGTTTTGACTACTGGAGGTCCCTTTCGCAATTCCCCATCAATGTTAGCATTATGTTGTCCATTTCTGCAAAAAGGGCAGTTTGAATTTTGATAGGAATTGCATTGAATCTGTAGATCAGTTTGGGGAGTATTGCCATTTTAATAGTATTAAATATTCCTGTCTATCGACATGGGATGGAATGTCTTTTTTAGGTCTTCGTTAATTTGTTACAATGCTGTTTTGTAGTTTTTCGTGTCCAAAACTTATACTTCCTTGGTTCAGTTTATTCCTAAATATTTCATTCTTTTGATGTAGTTGTAAATGGATTTTTTTCTATTTTTAGATTGTTCATTTCTAAGGTATAGAAATACAACTGAATTTTTGTTTTTATTTTATGTCCTGCAACTTTGCTGAACTCATTTGTTAGCTTTAATAGTTTATTTTTTTTCTCTGTAAATTCTTTAGGGTTTTCTATATTTTAGATCATGCCATCTGTGAATAGAGGTAGTTTTTCTTCCTTTCTAATCTGGATAGCTTTTTTTTTTCTCTTGCTTAATTGCCCTGGCTAGCTCTCTAGTACAGTGTTGAATATTAGTAGCAAAACTGGCATCCTTTTCTTCTTTCCAATCTTAGGGGAAAAGCTTCCAGTCATTTTTTCACCATTGAGTATAATGTTAACTATAGATTTTTCATAAATATCCTTTAACATATTGAGAGATTTCTCTTTTGTTCCTGTTCAGTTTTTATCTGAAAGGGTATTAGATTTTTTTCAAATGCTTTTTTTTGCATCTATTGAAATGATCATGCAGTTTCTCTCCTTCATTCTATTAATATGATATACAACATTGAGTGATTTTTATATGTTGACTAACACTTGCATTCCTGGAATTAATTCTAATTGGTCATGGTATTATAAACCTTTTAACATGCTGCTGGATTTTATTTGCTAGTATTTTGTTGAGGATTTTTGCATCTGTATTCATAAGGGACTGTAGTTTTCTTGTGATGGCGTTGGCCTTGTAAAATGAGTTAGGAAGTGTTCCCTTTTCTTCTGCATAAAATATTGTAATAATATTTTCTCATTTAACATATAAACTTTCTCATGATCTTAATAATGAGTTTTTTTTAATGACTATATAATATTCCTGGTACTAGATGTGCCATTCCCCTGTGTACATGTGTTTAATTTTTTTTCTCTTAAGGTAACATAGAAGTGAGCATCTTTGTGTGGGTAACTTTTTATTCCTCATTTTTTTAGCTCACACTTTGTATTTAAAATTACACTTTAAGGATTCTTAATAAAATGTAGTCAGGTAGAGTCCTGATAATTCAGAGAAACAGTTTTCTGTTTATTTCATGTGACTTATTTAGAGTTCTGATAATGTTGCAAAGTGGTAAGCATTTTTAAATTGCTGACTTCTTCATTCATTTTGTTAGTTAGAGTGGAGATCTGTCCTCAATCACTCACTGTTAATGTACGTGAATGACTAGAACGCTGGAACAAAATCAGGCCTGCCTTAGTAATGTGTTTTCCACTTATGAAATTGGAGTGTGGGTACTCTGTTGCCATGGATATTTGCTATTTAAATATGTTGAAAGGTTTAAAATGTTCTCTTGTTTTATTAGGACTTCATAATGATGAGTAGTAAATTATCCAGGAAGATAATAAAAAATTGTGTGTTAGGATTAATATAGACTATAAATTGTTGACTGCAGTTTAAAAATTCATGTTACCTCTGTTGTGATTAAAAACTGCCTCTGTTTAAATCTTTCTTTTAACAGATGTTTCAGTTACCATTAAAGTAAATATAAATGATTCATAGATTCTGGGAAGATAATGCTAACAACTTAATAAGGCATAATTTTAACCATGAATGAAGTAGCATCTTAGCATTTGAAATAGCCTCAAAGCATTCTGCTTTGCTGATTGTTTGCTTGCAGTCCTTTCATTATTAAAGACATATGTGATTAGTTTTAAAGAGTGTGTGATTCAGCTGTCACACTTGAAACCTAGAGGTGCAATTTGAAATTACATATCAGCTATTACAGAAATGAGCTTACTGAAAAAATTTTGCTGCATACTACAATAAATAATGGCAGAAGTTTGATTTAATTCTTATGTGTCACAATTACTGATTATAATATAAATATATCAGATATTGTTGTCTATGGAAAATATGGGATGAGAATTACTAAGCATTTTTATCCTGAAACGTACTATCAGGTATAAAATGGAAAATTGCTGACCTAATAAATATACAGAGCTCATACAATTCATTGTCATGTACATCTGCTGCTCTCATATCTCCAATTGATTACTCCACATTTCTAGTTGGATGACATTATTTAATGCTAACCTGTTATCTGATGCTGAGCCCTTGATCAGTAATGAAACTTTCAATTATAGCATTTCTTTGGAAAAAAAGACTGTTTTGTGACCTGTTTTAGAGTGTAGTGAAAAATGACTCTTTTCATTTCAAAGGACACTTGTACTTACTTCTCTCGTTATCACTGCACACTCTTCATATCTCAAATTGTATTCTTCTCTCATCCTAAAAACCTGCAAGGCAAGAGATCTCTGCATAATTGAAAGCACTGGACTTGTGTCCTACTCTGAACATCATTTTCCTTATTTGTAAAAACTGAGGGTGTTAAACTAGAAGATCTATAATATTGCTTCAGGTGTCTCACTCTAAAAATTGAGGTGTTTAAGAACATCACCCTGTATGGGTGGTATGCCAATTTTCTTCTGGTCTCACATTGGTCATCTATTATCCTAGTCCATTTAATTGTAAACAGCCTTGTAAGTAGTTTTTTATTTCAAATTTTCTGTTCTAATTTTTCTTTCCATTTTTTAAAAAAATATATTTTACTGATTTTTTTACAGAGAGGAAGGGAGAGGGATAGAGAGTTAGAAACATCGATGAGAGAGAAACATCGATCAGCTGCCTCCTGCACACCCCCTACTGGGGATGTGCCCGCAACCAAGGTACATGCCCTTGACTGGAATCGAACCTGGGACCCTTGAGTCCGCAGGCCGACTTTCTATCCACCTGAGCCAAACCGGTTAGGGCTCTTTCCATTTTTGCTAATCTTAGTACAGGCCTAGGTCAAACAAGAGCTTATTTCCAGTCTTTCTTCATTTTGTTTTATCCCCATGTTGCTTTATGACTTACCTTCCCTCAAGACCAGTTTCATCAAGTTACTTTTTTAAAAAAATAAATCTTTATTGTTGAAAGTATTACATATGTCCCTCTTTTTCCCCATTGACCCCCTCCATCATCAATTTACTTCTATTTAGGAAGTGTTGTTGGCTTAATTCCACATATCATACACGTTTCTGTTTATTCTAGTAACTTTCAGATCCCTAGCACAATTTTCTGTTTTAATCATATTGGTGTCCTTAACCTCATCCTATGTTCTTTCCATCTGTTTTACTAAATTATTCTCCTTACCTGAATGCCTTTTTCTTTAAGCCCTTCTGCCATTCTGAGAGATTAGCTTGTGAAACTTAACTTGGCCACTTCAGTAGTATATGGTATTCTCTGAGGGTTTGTGTAAACTTTTAACAATCCTTGAGATAGTGGCATTAATCATAACTTACACAGAAGATTCTGAGACTAATGAGCAGTGGAACTGGGGTTTGAATTTTGTTTGGGATCTTTTTACTTCTCCTTAAAAAAATGGCCAAAGTAACCCCAAGGAACACATAAACAGAGTTAATGACACAGATTTAAGTGCTCAACATAATCTGGCACCTAGCATGTACTAGTATTTGCTAAATATTTAGATGGACATTTTTCTTAAAGTTTGAGAGTTCCTTTCTCTACTTAATTTATCAAAGGAGCTTGAAGTAGGGAAGCCCTTCATCTGACGAGTGTCTCATTTTTGTTTAGGAACCCTGGGGAGATCTTTCATGAAATCTTTCAAAGGGATAATAGTAAAACATTTTCTTTTTTTACATTAAAGGCTGAAAAAGAGATGGCCTTTGTGTGTATGTTCAGTAATCATCCGTTCATGATAGTGAATAGATATTTTTAGGGCTAAGACTGAGCAATACAAGCAGTGTTAATGAGATTTTAAAGGACATCATACTAATTGTTGGAAGTTACTCATGCACTTGGAGTATCAATGACTGTCAAAGTGAAAATGTGGTTTTTAAGAGTAGTAGCTAATAGACAGTTTCCTTATAAAAATCGAGGTCACTGTGCATAGTGATCAACCCTATTTTTTGGCTTCATTCCCCTCTTCTATGTGATTGACTCCCCAGTGCTTAACCCCCTTGTAGCTCTCTTTAATCCTGCAACTTCAACTCACTGCTAGATCTTTTCATTGGTGACCTGTCATCTCAAACCTAACATTCATAATTTGCTATGTTTTATAATTGTATGTATAATTGTGTTTATGTTATTGTATTATGTTCACAAGCATAAAGTTCTTGTGTGAGGATCATAGCTTACATTCCTTTGAATCCCCTGTACCTATTATAGTGCTTTGGGTACAATAGGAAACCAAATGCATGTGATTACAGTAATTTCATGGCAAGAGTAGCTTTTTTCTTTTGGTAACTTCAAAAACCTGGTTGGTATTCATCCAGAGTTCAGATATAATTGCAAAGTCTATAGAATCAGACAATAACAAGAAGGTTCTGTTTTGTATCTTGTAAAAACAAGAGCATTATCTTCGAAAGTTATATACTCCTTGTAGAAAATTTTTTTATCTGTTTGATGAATGACTTAAACACATTTATTTAAAATTAAATCCTTTCTTAGTTTTGGAGGTAATGGATATATGTTTATTACCTTGATTGTGTGATAGTTTCAGGCTATATGCATATGTCCAAACTCATCAAATTGTATACATTAAATATGTTACAGTTCTTTGTATATTAGTTATAAATCAGTAAAGCTTTTAAAATTAATTTTAACTGGCTTTTAATAGGCAATACAAAATTATAGCACTTATTTTTGCTGTTCATCTCACTTTAAACTGGTTTGATTTTCTGTGTATTAGGCTTGCTTGCATTTCTCCTTTACCTACACATTATCTCTGACCTTTTTTTCCCCCCTAATTTTTCTTTTATAATACTTCTGTTTTTTATTTTTTTATTTTTTAAAATATATTTTATTGATTTTTTACAGAGAGGAAGGGAGAGGCATAGAGAGTTAGAAACATCGATGAGAGAAAAACATCGATCAGCTGCCTTCTGCACACCCCCTACTGGGGATGTGCCCGCAACCAATGTACATGCCCTTGACCGGAATCGAACCTGGGACCCTTCAGTCCGCAGGCCGACGCTCTATCCACTGAGCCAAACCGGTTAGGGCAATACTTCTGGTTTTTAAAGTATTCTGTTTTATATTAAGGGCATATTTTAATTGTTTCGAGGTTGTTAATACAAACTTGAGGACAAGGACCATGATTTATTTGTCTTTATATTGGCACTGTGTCTAGCACAGTATCTGGCAAAGAGCCATTTAATGGCAGATCACTCAGGTCTCCTGAGATATGGAGACCAGTGCTCCTTTCTCATTATGCTATGTGGACCATAGCCTACATTCACATTCTGAATTAAAAACCTTAATGATGATTGACTCTTAAGTTAGCACTTTAACAGGTCTTGATTATGATTTTAAACTTTTGGAAAATATCGTTGAGTAAGTGACTATATACAAAGAGTATATTGATGTTGCTACACTGTCTAAAATAGGAGTGAATCAGAATTAATGTCTTCTGATTCTGTATTTGTCATGACTTTGATTAAAGTAATTTTTAATAAAGATAAAATATGTTGTGGTATTTAAAATGTATTTTTAAAATATTTTGCTTTCTCCACCCCCTTCTTCTTATTTTTATAAAGTTACCGGGCAGTGACATTGCCAGTGGGAGTGATGTGCTTTCTGATGTCATACCCAGTATTCCAAGTTCACCTTGCCTGCTTCCTAAAAAGAAAAACAAGCACAGGAATTTAGACGAACTTCCTTGGAGTTCAATGTCAAATGATGAACAGGTAGAGATCTTGGCATTTTAATTAAAAGCATATATGTGGAGACTATATGAAGCTCAATTTATTGCCTGTTTAAAGTCACAGGGTAAATATGGATTGCATAGTGAATCTGAATTTTAGCTATAACTAATTGTTTTTTAGGGAACAAATTAACATTAAGTGCTTTGATATTTAAAATATAATAAATGACATACTAGACAATCAGGTTTTGACATTGATCTTGTTTATTATAATTTTTTATTACATAGGTGGAATATATTGAGTATCTGAGTCGCAAAGTCAGTACTGAGATGGGTCTTCGGGAGCAACTTGATATTATTAAAATAATTGATCCTTCTGCTCAAATCTCCCCTACAGACAGTGAGTTTATTATTGAACTTAACTGTCTCACAGATGAAAAACTGAAGCAGGTATGTAAAAAAAATATAGATTGTTCAGCTATAGAAAATATCATTGTTTTGTAGCATGTATACGTGAATAATATGTAAATTCATAGATAATTAGCTAAAAATCACTGCTGTGAAATATAATATTATAAAAATTATGGTAATATTTGAGAACACGTGTTTTTTTTAAATAAAGATTTTTTATTGGTTTTTAGAGAGAGAGGAAGGGAGATGGAGAGAGAAATATTGATGTGATAGCAAAACATCGATCAGCTGCCTCCTGTATAGCCCCTACCACGGTTCAAGCCCACAACCCAGGCATGTGCCTTGACTGGGAATTGAACCAGCAACCTTTTGGTGTACAGGACAATACCCAACCAACTGAGCTACACTGGCCAGGGTGAGAACAGGTGGTTTTAAGAGGTTTTATGTACATCTCACCTGGCAGGACCTCTCTGGGATCGTGTGGATCTAGAACCTGCTTCTTAGTTGTGTAGGCTTTGAAACTTAATTTCACCACATGAGGGATGGTTACACTACAGTATAGATTTATTCTAACTCAGCTTACAAAAGACTGATTGATATAATGAAAATAATGATTATTGAGAGTTAATACTTGCATGAACATCTGAACTGAAGGATTTGAGTAGTCTTATGAAGTAATTGAGCTTGGCTAGGGTAAAACATAATTAATTTTCCCTTATGCTATTTTGAAATACACATTTCTGGTATCTTCTAAGTATAGTCTTTACTACTCTTTTTCGCTGGCACATAGCTAAATGAATACTTCTGTTCTATTTTTTTGACATTTATCATTATTTATAAAACATTTTTCTCATTTCAGTATTTCTCTCAACAAACATTATAATGTTCTATATTCAATCCCCTTTTTCATTAGTATGGTAAATTGATACCTTGCATTTGAAGGCAGCTACTGTGTGCCCCTAGCTAAGATTTATGAAACACCCTAATATTAGATATACTTAGAAATTTACTTAAATCATCTTTAGTGGAAATCTTTTAAAAAATCTCATCTGCCCTGCTGGTGTTGCTCAGTGGTTGAGCGTTGACCCAGGAACCAAGAAGTCACCAGGTAGATTCCAGATCAGACCACATGCCCCAGTTATGGGCTCTATCCCCAGTAGGGGTCATGCAGGAGGCAGCCTATCAGTGATGTTACTCTTTCATCAATGTTTCCATTTCTCGATCCCTATCCCTTCCTCCCTCTAAAAAATAAATCAATAATAGCATACTTTAAAAAAATATCATCTATTTTATTTTACTGTTAGTTTCTGTCTCTTGAGTGTTATGATCCTAAATTCTGGATGCCAGTAGCCTTCCATTTATTGATTATATAGGGTGTCCCAAAAACGTATACACACTTTTATATAGACTCGTTTAAATTTTGAAAATTAACTGTATGTTAATAAACATGGACTTTATAATCATTCAAAGTGTGTATACATTTTTTTGGGACACCCTTTATTTTATGTGCTTTGAAAATCTAACTCCATAATATATATTCTAGAATTTTGAACATTGTCAAGAGGTTTCTTTTTGTCCTTATATTCTACCTACAGTGGGGCCTTGACTTACGAGTTTAATTCGTTCTGAGACCGAGCTCGTTAAGGAGCTTGTTAACTCAAATTACTCTATCAACTCAATGCAAAAAATCGGTGAAGAGACAGCTGGTATCTCAAAAAACTCGTTAGTCGGGACATTCGTAAGTCAAGGCCCCACTGTATGTGTATCTGTAACACTTTTGACAGTCTTTTAAGTACACCATTCTATTCTCGAGTATTTTGAGGGTAGAACGTCAAGTAACAACACTAACTAGTTTTTATCTTTGCGTTCCAAGGTCAGAAACTATATCAAGGAGCATAGCCCTCGCCAACGGCCTGTACGAGAGGCCTGGAAGAGAAGCAACTTTAGTTGTGCAAGCACCAGTGGAGTGAGCGGTGCCAGTGCCAGCAGCAGCAGTGCCAGCATGGTCAGTTCAGCAAGCAGCAGCGGGTCCAGTGTTGGAAACTCTGCTTCAAACTCCAGTGCCAACATGAGTCGAGCACACAGTGACAGCAACTTGTCTGCAAGTGCAGCAGAGCGGATTCGGGATTCAAAAGTAAAACATCTAATCAATACAAAACTTTACCTTTCAATATTAACATTAGTACTCCCTCATATAAATTTCTTGAAGAGTTAAATGTATCTTGCTATCTAGATGCCTGGGGGTTGTGGTTTTAATTTTTTTTGTCTTACATTCTTTTATTTATTATGCATATGCATATGCAGATCTGTTTTTTGTACAGTATTTGGTTCTATCAAATAATCATACCAAGGCATTCTATTTGTATTTTTCCCCAAATCTACAGTGATTTCATGAGGAGGTGGGGTTGGCAAGCAGCTGGTTCTGGTTCAATTGAACAAAGCCCTCTAGGTTGAATCCTTTGAAATACTGTTGTGACCCACAGCCATAACACTCAAATTTATCTGATTTTTGTGTCTCTTTTTTAAAAATATATTTTATTGATTTTTTTACAGAGAGGAAGGGAGAGGGATAGAGAGTTAGAAACATCGATGAGAGAGAAACATCGATCAGCTGCCTCCTGCTCACTCCCCACTGGGGATGTGCCTGCAACCAAGATACATGCCCTTGACCAGAATCGAACCCGGGACCCTTGAGTCCGCAGGCCGATGCTCTATCCACTGAGCCAAACCGGTTAGGGCGATTTTTGTGTCTCTTTTAAGTAAGATAAATTGATGGAAACAATGAGTGAATCTCAGGATTGCAATATTGACTATAACTCACTACTGAGTGGGTCTCCCTATATCACTGATGTTACTGTCTATTAGCTCTCAAGAATATTCTGTCTTTTGTGTATGTTAAATGTTTTTTTAATGTTTTAGTCTTAAGTGTTTCATCTTAGCCCTTTTATAAAAATATAATAATGCTTTCTCTAATTTATTTCTACTGTTTTCACAGTTGAAAAAAATCTGTGTAATATTATTGAGCATATACAAAATAGGTAATATAAGTATACTAGAGGCCTGGTGCACAAAATTCGTGCACGGGTAGCGTCCCTATTCCTGGCCGGAGATCAGGGCCGATCAGGTTCCCCACCTCCCCACCTCCTCCTTCCCTAGCCGTCCATGTGCCGCCACCGCGTGGTTCCCCTGCCTCTCCACCTCCTCCTTCCCTTGCTCCTTCAGCGCCCTGCCGCCACCACTGCTCACCCGCCATGTTCCGTGCCGCCCCCTGGTGATCAGCACATGTCAGAGCAAGCAATCGAACTCCTGGTCTCTCAGTAGAACTCCTGAGGGGGGGCACTTTGCATATTAGCCATATATATAGATACAGATATAGATATAGATATAGATATAGATAGATATATAGATATATATAGATATAGATAGACATATATATAGATGTATGGTTCTATGATGCTTAGCAGGGGAGTTCAGCTCTTGCAGTGGTGACAGTCTGGAGCCAACTTAAGGATGATAAGGGTATCTTTCTAACTCTTTGGGAACCCAATGGTGACTAGAAGATACACAGTGATTTTTTCTCTGACTTTTACCGAACAGAAACATAGTCAGCTTTGTTGGTTGCCAAGGGATTCCTCTGGATATATGGTCATTCCTTTTTAGCATTAGTTCACCAGTGACAAGGAATAGAGTACCCAATGGGTTTCTAATGGGCTTTTAAGATGGTATTTGCCTAATACGGAAATACATGATTCTTTTCCAGTCATGGTAAAATTGCTAGTGCTTTTGGATGAAAGACAACTTAAAAGCATAAGCATTAGAGATGTTCTTTGCACTTGTGTTCGGTATTGTTCACTATGTGTTCACTCTGCACTGACACCAGTGTACCTTAATTTGATTTCTAAATCTTTTTAATGATTGGTTATCCATAACTAGTTAAAATGATCAAGTTTCATCCCCTCCTTATCAGAAGGTTCACTGGTCAAATACATAAAAATAGATTCTTGAGGAAGCATTTTCAAGTCTAAGCCAGGGGCTCACTTACTGGAACCTGGATCATACTGCAGAGGAATTTGAACATCTATAGAAATTCTGAGAATAAAAAATTTGATCCATAAAATACTTTGAAGTGGATATGCCAAAACTAAACTTTACTGATTTAGAAAATTTTATTTTGACAGAAGCGATCCAAGCAGCGGAAGTTGCAGCAGAAGGCCTTACGCAAGAGGCAGCTGAAAGAGCAGAGGCAGGCTCGGAAGGAGCGGCTCAGTGGGCTCTTTCTTAACGAAGAAGTGCTGTCCTTGAAAGTGACTGAGGAAGACCATGAAGCAGATGTAGATGTTTTGATGTAAAAAGGGTGAAGTTATCAACGTTCTTTCCAAGCATTATTTGTTTACATGCATCTTGACCAAGCTTTTGGTTAGGGCTGTGCTGATGTACCATTAATAATTTAGGCCAGTGGTTCTCAGCAGGTGGTCCCTGGATCATCGTCTTCAGCATCACTTGAGAAGTTGTTAGAAATGCATACTATGGGGCCCCACGCCAAACCTAGCGAATCAGAAACCCTGGGGGAGAGGCCTAGCATTGTATTGTAACAAGCACCAGGTTATTTTATCCTGCATGCTAGCTTTAAGAACCACTGATTTAGTAAATGTTGTTTTGACTATTTAAACTTTAGGTTGGTTAAGTAGGCTTTTTCAAATATTAGTAATTTTAAAGTTTAGAAGATTTCAAGGTACTTCTGACAAGTAGTTTATTATGTCTGTATATGTATATGTGTAGAGATCATAATTCATTTTCCTTAATGTTATAATTTCTTAGTTTATATTTTCTAAAGGGCCATAGCATAATTCTCAATTTCTTGTGGAAGTCTTTCTTTGAGGTTTTGGGGATGGAATGTGGATTGCTATCTACAATAGTGCCTTCATTAGGTTTATTTCTATCTGTTTTCATTCATTATTAACTCAAAAGTGTAAAACCAGGCCCTATTATCTTTCTTGTTAGGTTTGTTTTTTTCTTTTCACTTTATGTACATTTAGTATCCTTTTTGTAAGTGATGACTACTGAGGAAATAGTGTTACTAACAGCTGAATTTTAGACTTGATGCTATGTTCATTAATATTCAAATGAGAAAGCAATGAACAAAATAACCCATTCTACTCTTTCACTGCTTTCTAAAGTTTTAGGCTGTGAAACTGTCTGAAAGGCAGAAAATATCTCTTAAGTTCTTTTTGTGGGTCATTTTTTTTTCCAGCACAGCTCTAATTTTTAAATAGTTGGTATAATAGCTTCTGGCATGTGAACAGGTTAATGTTCAAAATTAACTAAAGGAAACCCTTACAGTTCTGTTAACCGTCCCTATAAATCTTTAAAATACATAGAGCAGTGAGATAATAGAAAAAACCTTAGCTTGTTGGCGGTTAAAATAGAACTAATTTTAAATGTGAAATTATAGTTTCTTTAATGCTTTTATGGAGAGTTTGTTATGAACATTCGCAGTAGTGTGACTCCTTTTCTTCTACCACACATCTTTAATCATTCATATGGATTAAAGAAGTTGGAAACTAATACTACTGACAATCAAGCTGCTTTCTGACCTTCATAATTTTTATTTTATTGTAGATAACTTTTGAAAGGTAATTGTGATACTATAGGAGTTGCAGTCCATATCTTTAAAGCTAGAGTCAGAGGTTGATGGGGATTTCTACTTTTTTTAACTTATTATACCAAGTAACTTGTTAAGATAAAGATTAATGGCTTAAATTCTTAATTTAAAGTTCTTAATCTAAATATAAAGGCATAACCTTTGCTTACAGTCATGTGTTTTGAAAATTTGATTTCATTTTGGTTCCTTGAAGGTTAAAGAATTGAAACTGAGGATAAAAATTGATATATTGCAGCTTTGCTGAGGCCTGTAACATTTTGAAGACCATTAAATTCATACTTTAAAATGTTACTAAAATTTAAGAAGTGTATATGTGTACTAGTATATGTTTATCAGTTGGAATAGTCTTTCTGACTTTCCTCTTACCTCCTCTTTGGTGCTCCTAACCAGCTTAGAGGGCCCAACGAGAGCTTGGGGATAGACCCAAGAATACTCTGAGGAAGGTGGAAGGGTCAACCTCCTTGTGTTTTCCTTTTCAAGTATAGGGAGAGTAAATGGAGAGAAGAATAAATACAGCTGAATTCTCTATTTGCTCTTAGCAAAAACAAATTTCAGAGAATGATTGTTCTCTTCACTCTTCAAGGAAAACAGGCCCGTTTTGGAGACCGCAGAGCAGACTTGATCTGTTAAATACTTGGAAACAGTTTACTTGACAGTGACCAGTAAAAGAAAATCCTAAACAGGGTTGTGATGTAATAAGACCAATTCCTCTACTCTCCCAACAATCACATAGTCTTATTACCTCAGATTTAACGTAGGTCACTATTAAACAAGTTTACCAAAGCACCACAAAGCCAATTTTAAAAGTATATAAAGGTTTGAGAGTTTATGGTAAAGTGTGCCATGAAATTTTGTGTAGATCTGGATGAACTGTCTTTACAGTACTATAAATTAAAGATAACTCATAAAGTTGGTTTGAAGGAGATTGAAATACTTCCTCCGATTAAAACGAAAAAAAGTAACACAACTTGGGTTTGCTTATGATTAAAGAGGGAGATTACAGTGTTCTCCATCCCCCTTCAAAAAAACTCGGGAGAAAAAGACAAAAAGTCTTTGTTAACATGTTATTTTCTTGTTCTGTTTTAATGCCTTATGTAGATAATGTAAGTTTGAATTACTTCTTTCTTGGAATAAGTAATTTATTCAATCTGGTATATCTCTGAGTTCAATTCAAAAGAAACCCAGCTCTGTTTTTTTTTTTTTTTCTTTTAAGCCCTAACTAAGCCTTGTTATCGGAGAACATGATAAAGTCCCCTCAGATTTATCCAGAAACATTTTATTAGAGATCTTGTATATATGTCATTATATCTCAATAAAATGGAAAAAAAGAGATATCATAGAAGTCTGTCAGTCCCCACTACAGCTTTTTAAAGTATGAATCTTGAGTTAAACAAAATGGCATGTCTTTTTCTACAGTATCTCAATGGAATTAAAGTAAGGTGGTATAGTTTAAGACATAGTGGAGTGTAAAGGGCTAGTTCATTCTGTCCCAACAAGAACTTAAAGTAACACCTTTTTGCTTTCATAAGACTTGTCTCATTTTTTGTTAAGCTGTGGTGGTTTTGTCCATTTCCTGTCTTTATTATTAAGTTAATATTGCTGATGAATTAATCACAGAAACTGACTTACCATTTATGGATTCGGTAGACATCTCATTTTATAGTTTTTAAATGTGCTAAATCCCCTCATAAAGGAAAAATTCAAAGAACCTATAGTATAAAGGTATCCAGATTCTGATGAGCTTTAAAAACTGTGAAATTTATCAAATGTGTTAATATTTAGGCTAAAAATGTTAGTTGCTAGTAACTAACAACTATAGAAGTCTTGTTTCTAGATTCTCTAGCAGAGATTTTTGTTCATGGCTCACTCTATATAGCCTCATGTGCCTTAAAGGTGAACTCTACTTTTTTGTCAATATCAAGCTTTTCCAAACTAAGAAATAATCTGAATGTTATAATTAATTTTATAAAATGCCCATGCTGTTGGATATCAGTAAGCAAAGCCATTAAATTGAACCAATAAATTGGTAATAACTTGTATAAAAAAAAACACCTTCAGATTTTAAATTTCATTTGCCTAACTTTGTTTTGGCCCATCTAGGTCATTGAAGAACATTGAAAGTTATCTAAAACATAGCTTAATATATTCTTTTATTGCCCCCACCCCCACCCCCTGAAGAATGTCATAAGCCAAAATACTTTTTAAAACCAGATAATTCTTTAATATCTGGAAAGATAATTTTTAATGCAAAAGTACTTCCAGAACAGAGATTATATAGCAAGTTTATTCTTTTGTTAACTTTAGGGATTCTTTGCATTTATTTGTGTAATAGCCGGAACACTCCTCTCTCCTTTAACAAATCACCTTTTAGCACTCCTATCTCCAAGAAAAATGTTTGTTTGGAATTGGAAGGGAGTTATTTAAAGTTAGTTTATAGTTTTAGAGGGTTATTAGGAAAATTCCAAGTTGCATTTAAATAATAGTATTAATGGTAAGCACACTGACATTCAACATGTCTAAACTTAGAGGTAAATTTAATCCTTAAAAGGACTATTAGTTAGAAAATAAGTATTTGTATATACATGGACTGTGGTAACTTTGGATTTGTTTTAAGTCTGACAAAGTAAGATAAATTTTGTCTTTATAATGAAATTATGTTAAATGGGTAAGAAGCATCTGAGAGGTATTTAGACCTAGGCATCTCTGTCAGCATAGTATCTGGAGCATACCGCCGCCTTAGAACGCTTAATTCTTATTTCTTTGGAAAATAATTTACTTATTCCAAAAGGCGTAGAAGGAACTCAAATTCCTCTAATTAGCTGGATATTAAGAGTAAGGAAGTTGCATGGTATAGCTGAAGATCTGAGTTCATTCATTGACAGTTTATTTTCATTTTTTTTTTCTGATAACATTTTCAGCCCCCTCACGATTATATTTTAAATTAAGGTTATTAATGTTTTAACCTAGTTCACGTTATGGTAAATTAATTTTTAATTGACATTCATATTGAACTCAGAAAAACTGGTTTGGTCTTCTCAGACTTTAATATGTAGTACTTTTTCTTTATTGTCAAGTTTCGATGTTGCATCTTTGGTCAGTGGAATCTATGGAAATATGTGTTCTTTCTTTGTGGTAAGGGATGCGAGTGGAAAAGAGGAGAATTGCTCTAATTATACTTAGGCATTTTGACTATATAACGATAGTTGTAGACTTAATCTGTATAAATGACAAGTTAATATTTACATATTCTGAATTGTTCTAAGGAACAGTGGCCCGAAACCATGGCTTGTTTTGTGGAGCTGCTTGATCTTTAATGGTAGTTGACCAGTTGGATTTAAGTTGAAGTTTTGGGGTACGTTATCTAGCTCAGGCTTTTAGGAATAGAGCAGACCAGGTCTGCTCCTGTAGTGGATCAATTTAATTTTAATTTCCTTTTTAAGTACTCTAATTTAGATATAGGTATTATCCATTCTGAATCTTTGTGTTGGGAGTTTTATAAGACTGTTGTCAAAAGCTATTAAGGATAAACACAAGTATATGTGAAGCATTTCACAGATAGTTAAAATTTTCCTTTTTTTGGTTTCAAAGGTTAGTTCTATAGTGTCAATATCATAACCAAAGCAAGTAGGAATTTGACTCATTTGGAGACTCTTCAAGTAGTCTTAAATGGTGTAATATATCAGATTGTTAACCAGGATTTTTTTCCTGTGTTTCTGCTAAATGTATTATTATATTAATGCACTTTTGTATATAACTGTCTTCTGTACATTCTGTACTTATTACAGTGGACATAAGATTTTTCCTGAAGCTGTGAGGGAAAAACAATAGGTGTAACACAAGTCATTTCAATTTTGAGTTCCTTCTTGTACTTGAAATTAGTAGTTCAGTATTTAAATCTAAATGAGTATGTATGGTTGTAATGAAAACTGGCAGTGTGACAGAACTGTCTTTTGAAACAATATCAGAATGAAAAGCGTTGTTTTGGTTATTAAGAACTCTTGTAATATGTTAATTTTTTATGTACCATGAGTTTTTATAAATTCCAGTGCTGCTGAATCCACTCCTTGTCATATTCCATCCCAGTACACTTATCAAGAGAGAAGAATTGCTCTCAATTTATTTTGCTCACAGTTTGGTTAAGGCTTCATAAACTTTTGTTTTGTAAAAGCCTCAATTTCTCAAATTTCATTGGCAAATTATTTTCTTCTGGAAAGATCAGATTTCTATAGAGATTAGCATTCACAGTAAGTGAAAATTAGGTCTAACTTTTATTTACAAAAATCAGATCTATTTTCCTTATATATTGATCTAGAATCTTTTAAAGTTACAATTATATAAAAGAAATGGCTGTGAGCAGTTTTATATATAGATACAGAAGCAATTCGGCTTTTCAGCAGCAACTTTCTCTCTTGCCACTAGAGGGAGGTGGTTGCTCGCTCCTTCAGAAAATGTCTTAGCTGCTTTTCTTTTGTTTTTAATTTTAGAGGTTGAAATCAACCTCAGTCTCAAAACTCCTTTTGTGATATTAAATTCTTTCATTTATTAGTCCAAGGTGAGTTAATTAAGCTTGTGTAATAAAGCCTGTCTTATTCATGCTTTTCCATAATCTTCAGTGTTTAATAAATGTTAGATATTACTTGAAACGTATGTGTGGGTGTGTGTTTTTTTGGTGTGTGTGTGCTTTTTTTTTTTTTTTTTAGGTATTTTAGAGCTGTGTTGTCCATTATGGTAATTTTTAGCTACATGTGGCTATTTAAATAAATTAAAATTTAAAGTTTAGTTCTTTGGTCCCGTTAACAGCACTTCAAGTACCAAATAGTCACATACAGCAAGAGGCTACTACTATAGAGACACATCATCATACCTCCATCATCAAAGATGGTTTATATATTGACCTTGTTATAATGCAGATTTTGATTCAGTAGGTCAGGGGTCACAGTCTAATATTCTGTAGTTTTAGCAGCTATTCAAGTGATATAAATGCTGCTGATCCATGAACAACATTTTGAGTAGTGAGGGTCAGAACAAAGTCCAGACAATCTACAACGCAAGAGCCTCCATGCTCTGATGGGCCCCAATCTACTTTCCAGTTTCATCTTCTATGAATTTCTTTCTTTACCCCACACTCAAACCAACTCAATACTATATTTATAGTATTCACCTTATGTGACCCTCAAGGATCGTGGTGATTCAAGCCTTTGTTCAGTCCCCTTCCTTTGGGTGTGGACTGGACCTAGTGATTTACTTCTAACTGTTAGAATACAGCAAAAGTGATGGGATGCCACTTCTGTCATTAAATTACAGAAAACTATGACAGCTATCTTGCTTGTACCTGTACTCTCATCTTCTCAGTTACTCTGACGAAATAAGCTGCCATGCTGTGACATTCTCTGTGGAGAGGCCCACTTGGCAAGGAAGTGAGAGACAACAGCCCATGGTATGACAGCCCATGAGGAATTGAATCCTGCCTACAATTCTTAGTGAGCTACAAAGTGGATCCTTCCCAGTGGAGTCTGTAGATGACTGCAACCTGGTGAGAGATCTTGAGCTCAAGCACCCATCTAAGTCATGTACAGATTCCTGAACCACAGAAACTGAGATAATCAATGTGTATTGTTTTAAGCTGCTAAAGTTTGGCATAAATTGTCATGCAGCAATAGATAAGTAATACATTCTTTACTAAATATACCATGAAATGACTTCCTGTTATATACTTCTCATCAAGCAAAAGAAAACTCAGATGCTGCTTCTTCATTCAGCATTATTTGCTGGATGCCTACTCTATGTGAGGAACACTGCGTTAAGTACGGAGGGATACACAGTAAATAAACAGGCATAGTCTTTGCCATCACACAGCTTATATTCTTTGGCATTGGTTTTCAGTATTTCACAAAAGAGAGAACCAAGATGTGTTTCATTAAAGGAGAGCTATTTTTAATGCCAAGAAAGAAAAAAATAATATAAAGTAATATATGAAAAGCCTTTCCACCTACCTGAGCAGGTATAACTGTTTACAGTAGTATTATACAGCAGAAAAGACTAGAGGGGTGCTGGGCGAGAGTGGTGGAGTCATGGATGGAGCTGAAAAGGGGCAGGACTGGAGTGCCCTCTCATTCCAAAGCCCACACTTTTAACCTCTCATAGTAAGTTACATTTTTGCTCATACTGTTGCCTTTTTCTGCCATCTCTGCCTGGAGGAAATCCTGTCCTATCTCTCAAGGCGCATTTCAAGTGCAGCCTCCTTTGTGACACCTTCCCTGATTTCATGCTCTCCATGTCTAACAGATGACAGCCCTCCTGTTGCTGAGATTGGAGATAAGGAAGAACCAGGTCTCTGAGAGGTCACAGCAGTGAATTCAAATTCTAACCACATGGAAACCACATTTGGGAGAACATGAGGACACCTCACTGAATAGGAAAAGGGTCTTTTCTATCCAGAAACTAAGGACAATAGGCCACCCTCTAACTGAGCATGTGCAGTTGGAAGTGTTCCATGACAGAATGGCTGGGGAGCAGTGTGGAAGGAAGGTGGCAATAATTCCAGAAAGGCAAAGTCATCTGAGAAGCTTATTTTAAAGATAAGCTGGTGGTTCAGTCCCAGATATTGTTGACTGACACTTGCAGTGGAGTCTAGGAATCTGCCCTTTAAACAAGTGCCTCAAATATTTCTGATGTAGGTGGTTTATGGAGCACTCAGAAATATGGCTCAAAGTAAGGTGATCTGGATCACCTTGGCTACATGTCACCTAGACACTTCTAAAACTAACAATGGATAAGCCCCACCAAGGACCAAAAAAATCAGAATTGTTGGGGAGTGAACCCAGGCAGCAGAGTTTAAAACTCCTTATTTTGTTCCAATATGCAGCCAGGGTTGAGAGCCAGTAATCTGAATAACAGGAAGTCCTTTTCCTGGGGCCAGGGAGAAGGGAGAATCTGAGAGGCTGAAAAGTAAATACATTAAAAATACAAGTATATTTCATTGTGATTTTTCACTTTAATACAATTTATACTTTCATGTTAATTTTTCTTAAGCAATACCTTTGAATCCTTCCGCTGTTTGAGGAACTATGAGCAGAATTTAGATCAATTCAATAAACATGCATTACTTGGCAACCATGGATGCTCTCTGGACTCTGCAGTAACTACAAAGGTGATCCTAGTAATGACACTGTTTCTTGTGTGCTAAGCTGCATGTAAAGCTCATTACTCATATTTTCTCATCTATCTTCACTGCAACCCTATGAGGTAAGTACTATATTGTTCCCATTTTACCAATACATGCATAGAGGCACAGAGAGGTTAAGCAATTAGTTCAGAACACATAGCTAACAGCCACAGAACGGGGATCTGAGCCCCTGCAGTAAGATTCCTGAACTTCCATGGACAATGTGGTAGCCACTATCCACATGGGGCTATTCAGCACTTGAAATGTAGTCAGTACAAATTGAGATGTTCTGTAAATTTAAAAACACCTGGTTTCAAAAACAGCATGAAAGAATAAAAACATCTCAATAATATATTATTCTCAATAATATATTATTCATGCAGAAAAGCTAATGTTTTGATATGAGTTAAAATATATAATTACAATTTATTTTATCTGTGTCTTTTTACTTTTTTAACATGGCTACCAGAGAATTTAAAATCACTTATGTGGATCACATTGTATTTTCACTGCACAGATCTGCTCCAGTGGCTGCATGCTAAACCACAACTTTTGCTTAAATCACAGATTAAGCAGATAGTTCACACTATAAAGAAGCTTAAAATTTGAGTAGAAACGATATACAAATCAAATATTTCTAAAATTGTATTATAATTAAGTGCTATGAAGGAGAAAGGAGAAGACTTTCTAGTGTGTTATGTGGCAGTGAAACTTTTAAACTGGTCCTGAGAAATATTAATAGTGAAGGAGAGGATAAGTGAAAATATGGGTTCATTTGGGAAAAGGCTAGTAGTCTAATTTGGAACATATGGTATGCAAGGAGAATAGAAGGTAAGGCTGAATAAATAAGTGAGGACCAATTCCTAGCAGGCCTTGAATACCAGGCCAGGAAGTTGGGACACTTGGTTGTCACAGGGATCCATTGACAGGTTTCAAGCAGAGGTGTCATGAAATGACTTGGTTTTCAGAATGATTAATACAAGAATAAACTGTTCCATGTACTCACAACTGTAAACCTACTTTTTCCTCACCCTGTGTTTTGCTGCCCAAGAAGATACAATGAGTAAGATACAAAGGGAAAAATATAACTTGACTACATGGAATTATTGAACCAAAAGTGATTAGCTGATCCATGAACAACATTTTGAGTAGTGAGGGTCAGCTTTTAGCCCTTATTGATTCTCAACAGAATAAATCTGTAAATGATAATAGTGCTCAATTTTAATTACAGCAAGTGCCACTTTTCAAGGCCTATCAGACATCATGCTGCTCTTTCAACTGCACTTGACATGTACAAAGCAAATCAATGTGGGTAGAAAACAGTTGTAATTTAGTCCAGTTTACTAGTGTATCTTTTCACTGTATACATTTGTCTTGGACTTAAATGGTCTTCATTACATATATCATATACAGAAAACCATGTAGATAGCCCTCCTAAAAAAGAAAGATGATCCCAATAGCAGGCACTGCTCTGGCTCTTTCAGAGAAGGTATAGGCCAGGAAGGTGGAGAAGCACAAGCCAATAAGATTTCAGCAGGGAGTGGTCCACAAAATACCTCTTCATTTGGGAATTCAACATGTCTCAATACAGAGCCAGTCCTTATCCAAACTGTCAAATGGGCAGCATGAGAAAAGGGAGGAAGCCTGGAATAGAATGGTGTCCTGGGAGGCAGGTGCAGAGAAAGTTTGAAGAAGAGTGTGTCTTTGTGGCCTAGGATGCTATAAACAGATGACCCTGTAGCTGGAGCACTAGGAAACAGGGTCATTATTCAATGACCTTAGAGCAAAATTAGGCTGCCATATTCATAATGTCTTATAACCGTTTCTACAGTATTTATCCAGAAATTTAATGGAGTCCAGAAACCACCTACATCAGTATCAGGGACTGAGGGAAAGTGTATTTTTTAAAATGGATTCCCCAACTCCCCGGCCTCACTGCAGACCTACTGAGTTAGAATTTTTTGGAGGTAGGGCCTAGAAAATATGCATTTGAACAGGGTCTCAGATAATTTGGATGCATACAAAAGTTTGAAAACTATTGCCTCACTAGAGCAGAAATCCTTATGTATAGTGCTTGGCACAGTGATGCTTAGTGGATTATTGCAAAATTTATGAATAATATGAGAATGATAGACAGAAAACTGGGCATACATAGGTAGAGAACATTACCTCATTCACAGAGAAAATTGAGATGTAGTTTCAAGTCTCAACTTCCTCCTTGCCTTGTTCCCGTTCTAAAGTGGAAGACATTCACTGTATTACCATTAAATATTACCTGTATATTTTTCATAGTTTTCCTTTGACAGATTAAGGAAATTTATGTCTATTGCTAAGAGATTTTTGGTGTGTTTTTTTTTGTAAATTAGGAATGGAGGTTGGATTTTTGTCAAATGCCTTTTCTGTATTCATTGAAATGATGAAATGTTTTTTCTTTTTTAGATGTTAATATGGTGATTACACTGATTTTTGAATGCTTAAACTCTGTGTTTCAACAACTCATGGAGGAACCCAAAAGTTTGCACTGGATAGTCTCAACCAGAGATAATGGCCTAGCTTTGGTCCTAATTTATTTGTTGAGATTATCTCAAAAGTTAAATATTTTAATATTTGTTTTATTGTTGTTTTTAATTTTTAAAAACTATTTTTTGCTACTAATAGAATCTGAAAAAAAACTGATTTGGGACAGTATAAAAACAAGTTTTTTGGGGAACTGTTTGCTATACATCTTATAATATGTATCTATTGTATTTCCATTTTGTTAACTCTATGTAAAGAGTGAGATTGTCATGTCCATTTTCTGTTAGACTCAGCTTTATTTGTCTGTGCTACAGGAGACAGGTGATTTTCAGACCAAAAGAAATTATCTCAGTAAATTACTCCTGTTACTAAATTCTAGGTACTATGCCCATTTACCATCTAACTACTAGTATTTAGGGAGATAACATCACAATTTATTTGATTTATCCTTTGCTTGTAGGTGACAGCCAGCTCTTCTTAGCCAAGTGATAAGATGTTAGACATACCGGATCAGCTGCTCATGGAAAGTGTACTTAATTATGTAGTATGTGTCTTGCTATACAGTAGCTGATGTCAGTTTGCTCACTCTGTTAAATGGCTCTTCTTTTCCATGGTTGATTGGACTTTAATTTTAGACTAATGAGTAAAGCTACCAGTGAGGAGAGTTTTGGAGTCGCTCCTCCCACTGAAAAAGACTCCACTGGTGAACTTATTTTTTAAATTACCAGGCTTGCTTGTCTTACTATTTTCCATTCCTCTCCTAAGGTCTCCTGTTTATTTAATGCATTGCCAAGGGGAGGATATTTGGCAATGTGTTGCTGTAAATACCCAGTATTATCCTATATAATAAAAGCCTAATATGCAAATTGTACCCTCAGGCAGTTGTTCAACCGAGAGTTCAACCACTCACTATGACGTGTGCTGACCACCAGGGGGCAGTGCAGAACATAGCGGCCATCGGCAATGTGCTGCGACCTCTCGCCAGATACTTGGGGATGGGGGTGACGGGGACAGAGGTGCAGTGAGAATGCGGGGTGTCTGCTGAGCTCACTCTGACTCCCCCTGCTAACCTCCCCCGGGATGCCAGGGCTCGCATAGTGGGGAAGCCCCCGCACTCAGGTGCCGGGAGCCTGCAAGGAGCCCACCCCAGACCCGCGTGGCCTCTTCTGGGTGAGCTGGGCCACAGTCCCTGGGACTGCAGGGGCTGGTCAGGCTTCTGTGGTCGGTCCGCGCAGGAGCCAGTCTGCGAGGTCAGCCAGGAGAGCGCACACTGCCTTCTGTGCGGCACCGCTGGGTGGCCCAGAGGCTCACACTGTGCCCTGGCAAACTGTGCCTCACTGCATCTCTGCGTGGGGACTCAGGCACCGTGACTCAGGCAGAGGGGGGCTCTCACTGGTCTGGGGGGCCAGGTGCTGCCCAGGGCCCAGAGGTCAGCTGGGACATGCCCTTCCACACCAGATGCTCATGCTTCGATTGCCAGCCAGGCCTAGGGACTGCACCCATGCATGAATTTCATGCACTGGGTCTCTAGTCTAATAATAAAAAATAATTTTAAAATTATTTAACAATTTTGTATTTTTCTAGATTGGTAGAAATGTCCTAGAGCTCTTAGTGGTAAGAGCAAAGGAGGAAAATGTACTATAGTTTTCTTATCCAGTTTTTTTTTTTTTGTAGGGTAGAAGTGGTAAGTCATAAGGGTGGATGGACAGAAGGAAAACATAATTAAGTACTAATAGTAATAGGATTGTAAAAAGTAGATAAATTACTATTATATATTTAGATGACTTAAAATATCTATTATAGAATTACTTTTAATTTTCAGGTACTTCTTAGAAGGAAATACTAACAGTGTAATAATAAGTGTGAGATGAGATCATTCAAAAGGTACCTAGGTACCTGTTAGAGGTGTTCCTAGGGGTAGACAGTATATTCTTGTTTTATTTTAGGAGGCAGAGGGGAGGTAGGAGGCAAAAATTGCTATCACCAGTTCTATATAGATGTTGCCATTCATAATTAGGAATGTCACCTATTTTTCTTCCCTCCAGTATAAGTCAAGTATTGATGAATAACAACCAAGCACAAAATCTCATTGGGACACAATAATAAGTATTTATTTTTATATGTCAACTAGAGGCCTGGTGCACAAATTTGTGCATGGGTAGGGTTCAGCCAGCCTGATCAGGGAAATACAAATCAAATCCACAGTGAGATACTAGTTCACACACACTGGGATTGTTACAATAAAAAAAGTATTGGTAAAGATGTGAAAAATGGCGCACTGCTAGTGGGAATGTGAAGTTGTATAGCCACTTTAGAAAATAGCTTCGCAGTTCCTCAAATGGTTAAATGGGGAGTTACCATATGACCCAGCAATTTCACTCAAGATGTATACCTAAGAGACTTAAACATATATCCACACAAAATCTTTTACACAAATGTTCATAGCAGTATTATTCATTATAACTGTGGAAACCCAAATGTCTATCAACTGACAAATGGACAAATCAAATGTAGTATATCACATAATGGAATATTATCTATACTAATAAAAGAGTAATATGCTAATTAGACCGGATAGACCGGACGTCTTCCGGAGATCCTTCGAGACAAAGCCGTGGTAGTTGCAAGGGCCAAGGGCTGGCAGCACAGGAGAGGTAGCAGCATGAGAGGGGCCTCAGCGAGGGCCAGTTCAGCACCATGGGCCCTTTCGCAGAGGCAGCGCAGGAGAGGCAATGGTGTGGGAGAGTCCGCAGCGCTGGCCAGTCCAGCTCTGTGGCCCCTTCTGTAGAGGCAGTGGGAGAGGGGGCTGCGTGGTCCCAGTCCCAGTGCTGACCCAGCCACAGAGGCAGCCACAGAGGCAGTAGCACAGGCCCGGTCCCAGCGCCATGCCCCCAGAGAGGCTGGATGGGGTGTGACCTTCTGTGCCTCAATCTCCCACAGCCCCTCCCACAGCCAGCCTGGCCCCAGATTGCCCCCCACCCACCAGTGGGAGGAGAGTGGAGCTAGTGCTAAGAAGTGAGGGCCAAAGGCTGGCAGCTGTGGCAGCCGGCAGTGGCAGCAGCTGTGGGGTGATGGGGGCAGCGCCTTCCCCTGATCGGCCTGGTGACCTCCCTCAGAAGGAGGCCAGACTTCAGTTTAGACCCACTTCCCTTAGGGAACGGGCCTAATCCATCAGTAGGACAACCACTGAGGGCTCCTAGACTGTGAATGGGGGCAGACCAGGCTGAGGGACCCACCCCCAGTGCACGAATTTTCATGCACCAGGCCTCTAGTAGTAATATCGTCAAGCTCATAATCATAAAATGGAAATCATGGGGTGAGGGTCCCTGCTTGGGGGCTTGGCCAGCCTGCAAACAGCCATCAGCCCCTCACCCAGGCTGGCCAGGCACCCCAGCGGGGAACCCCATGCTGAAGGGGTTGTGGCCAGCCTGCAAATAGCCATCAGCCCCTCACCCAGGCTGGCCAGGCACCCCAGCGGGGAACCCCATGCTGAAGGGGTTGTGGCCAGCCTGCAAATAGCCATCAGCCCCTCACCCAGGCTGGCCAGGCACCCCAGCGGGGAACCCCATGCTGAAGGGGTTGTGGCCAGCCTGCAAATAGCCATCAGCCCCTCACCCAGGCTGGCCAGGCACCCCAGCAGGATCCACCTCCCTGAAGGGGGTGTGGCCAGCCTGAAAACGGCCCTCAGCCCCTCACCCAGGCACCTCAGCGGGACCCCCACCCTGATCCGGGACACCCTTCAGGGCAAACCAGCCGGCCCCCTCCCATGCAAAAGGCCTCTATCCTATATAATAAAAGGGTAATATGCAAATTGACCCTAACAGCAGAATGACTGGGAATGACTGGTCACTATGACACACACTGACCACCAGGGGGCAGACG
>NW_005356433.1:143899-149710 GCF_000412655.1 Myotis brandtii
CCACCTCCTCAGCAGCGCTAAGGATGTCCGACTGCAGGTTAGGCCTGCTCCCCGCTGGCAAGTGGACATCCCCCAAGGGCTCCCAGGCTGTCAGAGGGATGTCTGACAGCCAGTTTATTCCCAATCCCCTAGAGAGCGGGCCTAATCCAGCAGTTGGTCATATCCTGAGGGGTCCCAGACTGTGAGAGGGCACAGGCCGGGCTGAGGGACACCTCCGAGTGCACAAATTTTTGTGCACTGGGCCTCTAGTCCTATATAATGAAAGGCTAATATGCAAATCGACCAAATGGTGGAATGGCCAGTCGCTATGATGCTCACTGACCACCAGGTGGCAGACACTCAACACAGGAGCTGTCCTCTGATGGTCAGTGTACTCCCACAGGAGGAGTGCTGCTCAGTCAGAAGCCAGGCTCACGGCTGGTGAGAACAGTGGCAGTGGCAGGAGCCTCTCCCACCTCTACTGCAGGTAGGTGGTAAGGAGAGAGGGGTCCCAGACTGCGAGAGCCCCGGACTGTGAGAGAGATTCCTGATTGGTGGCTTAGGCCCAATCCCAGCAGGCGGACATCCCCTGAGGGGTCCTGGACTACAAGAGGGCACAGGCTGAGCTGAGGCCCCCACCCCCCAGGGCATGAATCTCATGTACCGAGCCTCTAGTATGTAAATAAGAGAGGGGAGGAGAGAGAGAGAGAGAGAGAGAGAGAGAGAGACACTGTCTTTTAAAGTCTAAGCTCAGACGGGCACACTGTCACTTCATCAAAGCAAGTCACACGGCTAGGCCCAAAGTCAAGGACTGGTGAAGGACACTTGGCTTTTACTAGGAGGAACTGCAAAATCTCATTGCAAAGGATATGGATACAAGGTGGAATAAAGGATTTGTGTCAATAATTTAATCTACTTCCCCTCTCTAACTTTTATTCCTTTTCTTCTTATTCATATTTATTCATATTCTAGGGCTAATTCAAAGACTTTAGAACAACTGGCCATTACTGTTACTGTATTGTGATAACACAGATACCTGAAAACAACACCTAGATCAAACTTCACATCTTTTTCCTTCCTTTTAAAAATTACATAAAGATCTATGCTCTTAAAAATTTTTTTTTTATTTGAATGGTATTTTCCTATACTTGGGTTTTCTCTGCAACATCTGGTTAAAATGGGTTAGAATTTTCATTTTTAAAAAGGATAATGTTCTCAAGACACAGCCTCTAGTACAGCGGTTCTCAACCTGTGGGTCGCGACCCCTTTGGCGGTCAAATGACCCTTTCACAGGGGTCACCTAAGACCATCCTGCGTATCAGATATTTACATTATGATTCATAACAGTCGCAACATTACAGTTATGAAGTAGCAATGAAAATAATTTTATGGTTGGGTCATAACATGAGGAACTGTATTTAAAGGGCCAGAAGGTTGAGAACCACTGCTCTAGTACAATACCAGTTTTTAAGAAATGAAAACAAGTGGTAGTTACCTGCTATACAATATTTAGGACAACTTGGTTGACCCTAATATTTTTCACTATATGAGTTCCACTGGAACTTTAACTGACAAGGCTCTTGCCTGCTACTTTAGCCATATCTTTATCCATTCTTCTATTTTCTACAGCTACACTGAATTTCTGTAAATTTTTCAAAAGTGTCAAGTGTTTTCCTACATTGGGAATTTTGCCCACACTGTCCTCTCTGCCCGAAATGCTTTTCCATCTATTCTCATATGGTTAACCCCTGCTCATCCTTCTCATCTCAACTTAAAACATCACATCTATAGGAAGCCTCTCAGAGAAAAACATTTTACCCCACCAGACATCTCATAAGCTTATAGTCATGGAAGAAGGAATGAATGAGGGAGAGTGGGGATCTCAAAACAGACCCATAAGCGCCCTCTACCATTATGATTAGGAAACACACACTAATTGCCTGCTCTCTGGACTGTCAGTGAGAAGTGACTACTTTGGGTTTCAAGGATAACACAATACCTGCTCCTTCCTTAGGATGCCGTGCCCTTCCTAGTCTTTTGCCCTTACTCCTTGAGGTGTAATGGTTCTTAAGACTTTCCCAAGATAGCTGCTTATCATTAAGAAGAGCAGCAAAATGTGCCAGAAAGAAGGGTCAGGTCAGTTTGATTTGTTATTGTGAGGTCTCTTGTCTTGGAAACTCTTGATGTCTTGCTCCTCAGTAGTCAGGGATTTGAGATAATAACTAGGTAATAAGAGTAAAGAATAATGTTAGAGAAATGCAAATAGGGATGAGGGGTGGAGAATAAAGCATATATGGGAGCAGGACTTGTAATGAGGAAGATCAGGGCATTCTAATTCTGTTGATTTTGGAAGAACTTTCCATTACTTTCTACTGCTTCCAAGTTGTGGAAATTGCCTCAAATTGCCTTACAAATTGGCAGTTGCAGGCTGAACCTGGTTCTCAGACTTGTTTTAGTGTTTACAGTGTCAGTAAAACATATTTGAATTAATTGCCAACATTTAAGGATTGTATGATTTCATTTACAATTTTTTGAAATTTCTGGATTCTCTTGAAAAAACTGGAAAATTTGGCCGCCCAGCCCCACATTCCCACCCAGCAAGTCAACTGGAGCTGAATACCCTCTGGATGAGACATACAGTAATCCTCTCTCCTTATACTCAGGGGATATGTTCCAAGAACACCAGTGGATGCCTGAAATTGTGGATAGTACTGAACCCTTATATACTATGTTTTTTTCCTGTACATATGTATCTTTTCACTGAAAGGAAGCACTTTATGACTTCTCTTTGGCATATCTGAATTGCCAGCATCACTACTCCTATACTTTGGGCAATTATTAAGTAAAATAAGGGTTACTTGAACACAAGCACTGTGATACCACAACAGTTGATCTGATAACAGAAAGGGCTACTAAATGACTAATGGGAAGGTAGTGTATACAACGTGGATAAGCTGGACAAAGGAATGAATCACGTCCTAGATGAAACAAAGCAAAAATAACTAGATTTCATCACACTACTCAGAATGGCACACAATTTAAAAATTATGCATTGCTTATTTCTGGAATTTTCCACTTAATATTTTCAGACTGCAGTTGACTGAAATTGTTGGGAAAAAACAGAGGATAAAGGGAGACTACTGTATTCTTTCTAGGTTCTCCATAGTCCCTATCCAGTTTGTTTCCTTCATTTATGTTACCTGCTGGCTCTGTTGGCATTTGAGTTTGCAACCCTTGATTTCCTTTTTAAGTTTTATTATGGGAAATATAAAACATATACAAAAGTGGAGAGAATCATAAGATAAACCCCATGCATACATCACTCAGTTTCAGCAATTGTCATTCTTAGCCAATCTTGTTATATGAATGCCCTCACCCATTCTCTAACACACCACTCCCCAATCCATGGATTATTTTAAAGAAAATTCAGACATCTTGCCAATGTATCCATATTTCAGTATATGTCTCTAAAAGATATATCTTTTTAAATAAACAGAACCACAGTATCATTTTACAACCAAAACATGACCAATTCTTTATTGTCATCAATCTTCTCCATGTAATTCACCTAATCTAATTTCTGTTCTCTTTCACTTGGGAGAAATAAGAAATGGGAAGGGTTAGTCTTAGAAAGAGAAATAGGAGTAGAAATATAAACAAGATATTCTGATCTCTACCAAGTAACAGAAGGAACAATTCCTCAGGACTGTATAACACCTTTGCCCCTTTCTACTTTTCTGATTTAAAAAAAAAAGTATTATTTGATTTGGTCCCTAGAAAAACTTTGTATACATGGGGCAAGGTTTTGCTCTTATGATTTTATATGAAACAACATAGATACAGCAGATTAAGTGGCTTGTTTAAATTTCAGAGATAGTAAGTAGAGCTTAAAACAAGAACCCAGAATGCCTGAGTCCTAATCAATCAGGTCTTTTTCCATTGTGCCACATGTAAAGGGTGGCATGACAAATTATAATGTGACTAGAGGCCCAGAACATGAAATTCATGCATGGGTACGGTCCTTAGGTCTGGCCTGCGATCAGGGCCATCTTCCCTGGCTGCTGGCAGCTAACCCTCCTCCTGCCACCACTCACCCTGGTTCCCCGTTTGCCATCGGGTAATCGGGTGTGCAGGTCAGGGGGGAGAGACTGAGAGGTTGGCTGTTCCCGCCTGCTTGCCAGTCCCACCTCGCCCCCTGCCTCAGGTTGCCCTCTGTGTGTGGGGCGACTGGGGTGAGGGCCTTGGCCTGGCACCACCCATGTCTGCCACCACCCACCCCTGGTTCCCTGTTCCCCATTCCCCATGGGTGATTGGAGCCTGCCCTCTGGGGGAAGGGACTGAGAGGTTGGCAGGCAGGCCCAGATCAGACAATGAGGGCCTGGGGGCTAGGAGCAGCTCCTGCATTGAGCATCTGCCCCCTTGTGGTCAGTGCTCGTCATAGCAACTAGTCATTCTGCCGTTAGGTCAATTTGCATACTACCCTTTTATTATATAGGATGATAGTAGGTAGTATGGAGTAATAGTGAGCATTTCCTGAGTGCTTACTCTGTGGCTAGCGCTTATAGTAGGTCCATAAATTGTTACATTATTTATTCTTCTAGTCAGTTCTCTATTCCAATCTTATAGAGAATGGTGCTAAAGACATAGAAGTTATGTAACTTTCCAAGAACAAATAGTTGAGAGATGGCAGAGCTAGGATTGAAAGCCAGATTACTCTAACACTGATGTCTCATTGCTTTAACACTGTATTAAACTTGACAGAACAAGGGTTTTGTAGTCAGACAGACTTGACTTTAAATCTTAGCTTTCATGTACTTTGTGACAATGGGCAACAACTTCCTCCTCTTTAAATGGGAATAACTGCACCCAATTCTTAGGGTTAAAGTGAGAATTTAATAATGTCATCTATTTAAATTATTTAGAATGTCACTTGGCACAAAGTAAAGACTCAAGAAATGAAAGCTACCCAAATTGGGGCAGTTTATAGTAACACTATCTCTATCAATGTACCCTTGCAAAAGGAAATTTTATTCCTTCTCTGACCAGCCCCTTAGACTAGTTCTGTCTCATGTTATCCTAGCAATATATGGCTCATGATCACGGTTTCTATATATTTTATGCAAGAAATAAAATGAAAGTATCTTTTATATTTTGAAATAAAAGAGCAGTCTAATTCCCATTCTAAAGATTTTAAATATCAAAGGCACAATAGGTTTGCTGTGGAATTTCAAAATCCAGCCAGCCACACAAGCTGTATGGCCTCTTGGTTTTTCATCCTATGAGCTAATTTATCAAACACTTAAAAACTAGTACCTCGCATAAACAAATTGAGAGATAAAAATCACATAGTCATATCAATTGATGCAGAAAAAGCATTTGACAAAATCCAACACCCTTTCTTGATAAAAACCCTCAGCAAAGTGGGAATAGAGGGATAATATCTCAACATAATAAAAGCTTAAATGACAAACCTACAGCCAACATCATACTTTATGAGCAAAAACTAAAACCATTTCCCCTAAGAACAGGAACAAGACAAGGATGCCCACTCTTACCACTCCTGTTCGACATAGTACTGGAAGCGCTAGCCATAGCAATTAGACAAGAAAAAAGAAGTAAAAGGCATCCAAATTGCAAAAGAAGAAGTAAAACTGTCATTCACAGATGACATGATATTGTACATAGAAAACCCTAAATACTCAATAAAAAAACTATTAGACTTAATAAATGAATTCGGCTGAACTTACTAGAATAATTTAAAAAACAATCCCATTTATCATTGCACCAAAAAAATTAAGATACCTAGGAATAAACTTAACTAAGGAGGTGGTA
>NW_005356433.1:150928-151614 GCF_000412655.1 Myotis brandtii
AGGATGGTACAATATCCGCAAATCAATAAACGTGATACATCACATAAACAAATTCAGAGATAAAAATCACATAGTCATATCAATTGATGCAGAAAAAGCATTTGACAAAATCCAACACCCTTTCTTGATAAAAACCCTCAGCAAAGTGGGAATAGAGGGATAATATCTCAACATAATAAAAGCTTAAATGACAAACCTACAGCCAACATCATACTTTATGAGCAAAAACTAAAACCATTTCCCCTAAGAACAGGAACAAGACAAGGATGCCCACTCTTACCACTCCTGTTCGACATAGTACTGGAAGCGCTAGCCATAGCAATTAGACAAGAAAAAAGAAGTAAAAGGCATCCAAATTGCAAAAGAAGAAGTAAAACTGTCATTCACAGATGACATGATATTGTACATAGAAAACCCTAAATACTCAATAAAAAAACTATTAGACTTAATAAATGAATTCGGCAATGTAGTAGGATACAAAAATAACACGAAGAAATCTATGGCTTTTTTTATACACCAATAATGAACTTACTGAAAGAATAATTTAAAAAACAATCCCATTTATCATTGCACCAAAAAAATTAAGATACCTAGGAATAAACTTAACTAAGGAGGTAAAAGACCTGTACTCAGAAAACTACAGGACATTGAAAAAAGAGATAGAGGAAGACATAAACAAATGGAAG
>NW_005356433.1:152154-152425 GCF_000412655.1 Myotis brandtii
AAATGAAACTAGACCACTAACTTACACCATGCACAAAAATAAACTCAAAATAGATAAAGGACTTAAACGTAAGACAGAAAACCATAAAAATCTTAGAGGAATCCGCAGGCAGCAAAATATGAGACATATGTCATAGCGATATTTTTACCGATACAGCTCCTAGTCTAGCGGATCTAAGTGATTGTGGATGTCGCTGGTGTTTGGATTAAACCAGTGACTGATTTGTTGACCCGCAACTTCCACGATGAGTTTCAGCAGTAGGTCTCCTTTG
>NW_005356434.1:0-1462 GCF_000412655.1 Myotis brandtii
ATCACACCTCTGCAGCTGCCACTGCTGGCAGCACAAGTCTCAATCAACCCTGATTACCTAAGCCTCAGGCAGCCCTGGGCAGCTGCCATCCGAGGCTTGCCTGCGCCTCGGGCCAGCCCTGGGCGGTTGGGGGGCTGAGGGGATTGGGGGACTCCGGAGGCAGGCACGCAGCAAGGCCCGACAGGGCTGAGGGGACTGGGTGCTGCCATCTTGTGGCTGTGGGCACTGCCATCTTTGAGGGCAGGGCAGTCAATTAGTATATTCCCTCCTTATTGGCTGTGGGTGCCACCATCTTTGTGACTGCGTGAGGGTCAATTAGCATATTCCCTCCTTATTAGATAGGATTCCCGGTAACAAGAGAGAAATCACTTGCCAACATAGAGTTGTATGACAGTGATACGTACTTGACTGGATTCTGAAGCCCAAGTTTGGTCAAGCCAGGCAAGTGACATTTGACTTCATACTTCAGACTTGGGACCTGGCCAAATCATGGTGTTTGCAAATACTTCTGGAGAATACATTAATATTTTGAATTACTAGAAAAAGATCATTTGAATAAAAAACATTGTGCGCCCTGGCTGGTTTGGTCAGTGGATAGAGCGTCGGCCTGTGGACTGAAGGGTCCCGGGTTCGATTCCAGTCAAGGGCATATGCCTGGGTTGCAGGCTTGATGCCCAGTAGGGGGCATGCAGGAGGCAGCCAATCAATGATTCTCTCTCATTGATGTTTCCATCTCTCTCTCCCTCTCCCTTCCTCTCTAAAATCAATAAAAATATATTTAAAAAAAAACATTGTGCTATCTAAAAATGTCCCATTCTACAACATTTTCTTTTTCAAAAGTAGGTCAAAACAACTGCACAATTTTATGTACTTAAACCCAAATTGAATCAACTATGAACAAGTTAATTTCATTTTTTCCTTACCATAATAAATAATTACTGTTTGTACAAATAATTGAGTTGAACATACAGATATCATGGGCAGTTCAATGTTGAAAATTCCATGTGATCATATGGAGAGTTGAGTTATATCACTCAATTGGTAACTGGTTGCATGGATAACAATAGATTTAGATTCTGCTCAGTTCATTCTAGAAAAACTGAGGCATTACTAAATTTCATGAGGTTTTGACTACTATTATATGACTGCCAGCACTTACACTTGGTAGGTCTTCAAAAATGTATAATGATGAATATTAAAAGCTATTATAGAGCTAGAACTTTACAGCATAACACAGGCATATGTTACATAATTTTAATAATAATTTAAATATATATATACTAGAGGCCTGTTGCACAAAAAGATTCGTGCAATAGGCCTTCCCTTCCCCTGGCTGCCAGCACCGGTTTTCCTCCGGCACCTGGGACCCAGGCCTTCGCTCTGGCCGGAGCTGCCTTCAGTCTTCACTGCTCCAGCTTGAGCTGCCTTCAAGCCTGCACTGCTCTGCCCAGAGCCACCTTCA
>NW_005356434.1:9225-10133 GCF_000412655.1 Myotis brandtii
GGTCAGTGTGTGTCATAGCGACTGGTCAACCGATCGTTCTGGTTGTTCTGTCGTTCGGTCTCTGAGCTTTTATTATATAGGATAATTTAGCCTATCCTGATAGTTTCAGCATCTAAGGCAGAATTAGATATCTAATACAGTGTCAATACAACTGTTTAAAATGCTAGAAACTAATTTAACTTACCTGGCTTAACATGCCTTAAATTCTCTCTAAAAATGGGGTTGGTACTATAGACCAAGGTAAGTTTAAAGTTCAAAAGCAAAGCAAGTGGCCTCAAATTTGAAGAAAGCCAAAATGTTAAGACATGTTCAGGGGATGATGCTTTGTCTAGTGTGATGGGACAGTGAATTGTCCAGGGAAGTTGGCATTTATCTTGTAAGCAATATCATGGAGTAGGAAAGTAACATGATCAAAACTATTTTACAAAAGTATTCCTGCAACAGTGAGAAGAATGTGAGGAGACACTTAGATCTTGAGGTCGGGTACGGAGATTATTACAGTAGTCCAGACAAGAGCTAATGAATGCTACACTATTATCCTATATAATAAAAGCTTAATGTGCTAAGTGTCCAACCATTTGTTCGATTAGTTGCTATGATGTGCACTGACCACCAAGGGGCAGATGCTCCGACCAGTAGGTTAGCTTGCTGCTGGGGTCTGGCCGATTGGGAATGGGTGAGATGGGTCAGACACACCCTGGAGACCTCCCTCAGTCCGTCCCCGGCCAGCCAACTTCCCGTGGTCCCTCCCTGGCCAGCTAGCCCTGATCAACCCCAATCGGCCCCAATTGGGATGGGCCGAGATGGCTCTGAAAGGCCCTGATCAGGACTGGGCAAGACAGGCCAGACATGACCTGGAACTCTCCCGCGTTCCCTCCCCAGTCCTGATCATGCACCAGTGGGGTCCC
>NW_005356435.1:0-1298 GCF_000412655.1 Myotis brandtii
CTCTCCTGAGCTTGCCAGGTCAGCATGTGGCCCCTTTTGTCCACAGTCAGATAAGAACTGTAAACATAAAACATGAAACTGTAAAAGGTCAAAGGAGGACCCAAAACATACCATGATGTGACTGGAGACGCCTGCTTATAGAATCAAATAGTATAAAGACAGTTGTAACAGGGAAATAAAAGAGAACCTGATTATGCTGATCATCTGAACTCTATCTCCGTGTCCTTCATTCTTTGCCAAAGTCGTCCACACCTTTGGGAATCCCTGGATCGCTGGGGCTGGACCCCGGCACTCCTGCGCCTGTTTGCAGCAGTTTGCATACCTGGCAGGCTTCCTGTTGAAGTGCACACGCGATAAAGTAGGATGGATGTGTCATTGTCCCTCTCCTCTATGTGATAAGCACAATCCAGCGCTTACTCATTTATGAATGTTCTGAATCCAGTCAGGTTCACAGGCCAAAGTCAGTCACTGTGTGTGAAAGACACTGACGAAAGGAAACCGATCTTTCTGGAAACGTAAAGGTCGGCATGCGAGTTCTTTTCTTCCACTCTGTGTGTGAAAGCTATGCTACAAAATAAGATTCAGTTAGCTACACCAGCTATGGATTGTATGCCCTCTTGATAAATCACATGTCCCTCCCATGGGACATGTGAGGCTGTCCGGCTCCTTCCCTGTGGGCTTTTATATTTTCCATCTGAATGAAGGGCTTCCTTCTCTTTATTTTGTAAATATTGACTGCTCTCTGCTATTTGCATTTCCTTTGTGTTCTGCAAATGGAAGTGTGGGTGCTCCCTTGAGTTATGGAGATGTGAGTGCCCCTGGCTTCCTTGTGTTGTGGAAATGTCCCTTCTCCCAGTGTGTGTCCCTGTGGATTTTCCATGGCCCCCAATTCTCCAAAATGCCTAAGCCTGCCTCTCTCCCCTCAAATTCTTGGTTCACTGTGACCATGTCCCAGCTCAGCTGGTGCTAAGGAACAAGGTGTCTTCCTATTTGTCATGTCCCCTGAGGCACGTGGTCATCCTGTCCATTGTGTTGTCATTCGTGTGGGGCTTTCTGACTGGCAGGAGGTGGGTGCTCCAGGCAGATTGGCACGGAACCAGTACCCCTAGGCTTCGCAGTCTCCAGATGTGAGGCTGGATTCCCTTCCGAGTCTCCTGGGACATAGGGTACTGTTTGACTCTTATCGGGCCTTCTCCTAGTTTTAGGTCTACCAGGTTTGGGGCCCTGTGAGTGGCCAGCCCTACTTCCCCCGTCTCTGCCAAGGCTGTGGGGAATTCTTGCAGCCACCCATCCATATT
>NW_005356436.1:0-797 GCF_000412655.1 Myotis brandtii
AAATGATAGTGGTAGCTGGGATTTCCCAGGATTTAGCAATGTCTTTGGAATTTTACTCAGAGATAGAGGTGGAAGAGGAAAGCGAGTCAGCCTCACTGAAGGGTCCATCTGTGCTCCCCAAAATGGGAGCCCCAAGCCCCATGTGGTCACTAGGTACTGGAAAGGTGGCTAGCTCAAAAGAGAGCTAGATTTCTACTTTTATTTCAGTTCAGTTAACTCAGATTTAAACTTCCAAACTAGTGCTTGTGAATATACTGGAATCATATACTGTCCAAGAGTGACTTTTATGGTATGTAAATTATATCTCGATTTAAAAATGCCATGGACACAGACAATAAAGGCCTGGAAGGGAGGGTGAGGGATAGAGGAGATCAATGAGGAAAAGACAAACAAACAAACAAAGGGGACATTTGTAATACTTTCAACAATGAAGATAAATTTTTGAAAAAATGATGTGTGGCCCTGACCAGTGTGGCTCAGTTAGTGGGGCATTGTCCTGTGCACCAAAAGGTTGTCAGTTCAATTCTGGTCAGCACACATGCCCATTTGAGGGCTTCCATCCCGGTGGGGGGCATGTGGAGACCGCCAATTGATGTTTCACTCTCACATCCCACTCTTTTCTCTCCCTCTCCTTTCCTCTCTTTCTAAAAATTGATTTTAAAAATCTTAAAAAAAATAAAAATAATGCTTGATTTAGTGATTGGAAAACTTTTAAAAGTATGTTTGGAACAACTTGAATATATCAATCTGCTTTTTCAAGTGCAAATTTTTTGAATCCTAAAATAGAGATCAAAGTG
>NW_005356437.1:0-19053 GCF_000412655.1 Myotis brandtii
GTGCAATAGGCCTTCCTTCCCCTGGCTGCAGGCTCCGGTTTTCCTCCAGCACCCAGGACCCAGGCCTTCGTTCTGGCTGCTGCCTTCAGTCTTTGCTGCGGCCAGAGCCTTCAGTCTTCGCTCCGGCTGGAGTGCCGCTCCTGTAGCTCCCTCTGCCCCCGCTCTCCCCCTCATAGCAGGCATCCCGCCCCACCTGGCTGCTCCGTGCCTGCATGCATGCTGCCCAGAGGCCCGGAGTGACTGGGGGGCGGGTCCGCCGCCATCTTTGTCAGGGTAATTTGCATAGTCACTCCTGATTGGCTGGTGGGCATTGTGGAAGTACAGCCAATTTGCATCTTTCTCTTTTATTAGTGTAGACTAGAGGCCCAGTGCACAAAATTCGTGCACTGGGGGTGTGTCCCTCAGCCCAGACTGCACCCTCTCCAATCTCGGATCCCTTGGGGAATGTCCACAGGGATAGGGCCTAAATCAGCAGTAGGACATCCCTCTCACAATCTGGGACTTCTGGCTCCCAACCGTTTGCCTGCCTGACTGCCTGATTTCCCCTAACCACTACTGCCTGCCAGCCTGATAACCCCCTAACACTCCCCTGCAGGCCTGGTCTCCCCCAACTGCCCTCCCCTGCAGGCCTTGTCACCCCTAACTGCCCTCCTTTGTAGGCTTGGTTGCCCCTAACTGCCCTTCCGTGCAGGCCTGGTCATCCCCAACTGCCCCCCCCCGCCGGCCTGGTCACCCCTAACTGCCCTTCCCTGCAGGCCTGGTCACCTTCAACTGCCCTCCTTGCCAGCCCGGTACCCCCCAACTGCCCTCCCCTGCAGGCCTGGTCACCCCCAACTGCCCTCCCCTGCAGGCCTGGTCGCCCCCAACTGCCCTCCCCGCCAGCCCGGTACCTCCCAACTGCCCTCTCATGCCAGCCCAGTCATCCCTAACTGTCCTCTCCTGCTGGCCCGGTCACCCCTAACTGCCCTCCCCTGCTGGCCACCTTGTGGTGGCCATCTTGTGACCACATGGGGGTGGCCATCTTGTGCGAGGGCATGACAGTCAATATGCATATTACCTCTTTATTATATAGGATACCATGATTGAATACTGATAGGAATAATTCAGTATAACGGGAAAATTGTGATACAAAGAAACAGGGGATAGTTGCAGAAGCAAAAATCTTGTACAGGAAAGTGGTGATGGGTTTCAGTGCACAGAGAAGTTATCTTGAGATGCAAGTAGGATCAATCCATTGGGAACAAGAAGAAAGGCAGATTATAGATGCAGGTGAGTTGGAGAGGTACTGGAAGGAGATGATTTAATTTTATTTTGTTTTGATTTTCAGGAAAATGAGGATATGAGGAATAGTGATAGGATGTTGTAGATCTGAGCAGATGGGAGAGGTGTGAAAGAGTGATCTCAGAGTGTGGGGGAAAGAATTGACTAAGACTCAAAAAGTATGGATGTTTCTTGAGTTCTCTTTGGGAAGGAAAAGGGTCCAAGAATAAAAAGAGATTAAGGATGGACATATTGGAGAAACCAGAGATCAAAGAAACAGAAGTAGATTGTCCTGAAGAGAGGGCTACTAGGAACAGAGAAAAGGAAGGCAAATGAGAAACATTAAGGGAACTCACATGAGGGAGACATGGCTCCTCTCTACCCCTTCTCACCATTCATTACATCTAGACTCATCAATGTCCCAGTTGTCACTCCATCCCAAGGTTGCAGACTGGTAATCAGCTGGTTCTCTGCACCTCAGACAGGCAAGAGGGCATTGTTCTGAAGGGTCAAGCTGTCAAGTCACAAGTCTCTGTGCAACCCTCTTCATGAAGATCTTTGAGGGGAAATACAAAGAGGGCAAGTTTTCAGGAAGTTATGTCTCATTCTGTGTGTGTGTGTGTGTGTGTGTGTGCATTTTACACTCCTTAGTTATCAAGGAGTTGTATATTAAGGATTGTGAATATGATAAGGAAAAAAAAACACAGATGTGGTCTTTGCCTTCATGGAAGATATGAGCAGGAGGGTGAAAGACAGGCAATTAAATAACTAAATATATTAAACCCTGCTAAGGTCTGTGATGAGGATATGCAGATTGTTGTGGCATAATTGCATCAACAGGGTTCTGCAGTGTAAACTTATGATTTGGGCAATCCACCTTTACAGAATTATATTTTTTAAAATACAAGTTTGATCATAATTTTTTCCCATTTAAAAGCCTTAATGACTTTCCATTGCCTGGAGCAGCAATTCTTAAAAAACTCCAAAAACTTCAATACTTGTACCTCCCTCTCAGAAATATTTCTGATAGACATGCATCTTGTGTACATTTGTTTATTAATTGATGACACACATGTACTCCTGTGTAAATGTATTATGTGCATTATAAAACATGCACATAATTTCAAAATTTCAGTGATGAAATGAAGAAAAAGAAGCACTCTTTAAAAAATATGACCAATGTTAAGATCACAGTCATAAGATCTTCTACCTGGATTTATATTCCCAATCCCCCACCTATTGGCTGTGGTGGTGATAGTGCTATTCTGCATTTCTGAATAGCTATTCTGCAGGAGCTTTAAGAAGTGTGTGCAATTTTCCACAGTGTTCCATTTTCCCGACCTTAGCAACTGTGAAAGCACAGGTTGAGATAGAGCTTCCAACAGACTAGATTGCTGAGTAGCTGCAATGAGTCTACACTGTGACTGTCCCTACAATGAGTAGAGCTGCTCTGCTGACTCCTGTGGAAGATGTAGTTTTAGCAAGAAATAAACGTTATCGTGGTTATCCACCAATATTTGGGGATTGTTAGTTACCAAAATATTACCTACCTTATTTTGGCTGATATACTCAGTCAGGCAAGTTGTCTATGAATTCTTTGTGTTTTGGTTTATTCATCATCAAAATAAGGAAAACAATAGTAACTAGCTCATAGGTTTGCAGTGGAAATTAAGTAAATTAATACATGAAAAGCATTTAGAACAATGCCTGAAACTTAGTATGTGCTCTGTAAATGTTAGCTTTAATTGTTTCTATTAAAAAAGCCCTTTTGTCTTTATAAAAATATAATTAATCAGAATTTTTAAAATATATTTTTATTGATTTCAGAGAGGATGGGAGAGGGAGAGAGAGATAGAAACATTAATGGTGAGAGAGAATCATTGATCAGCTGCCTCCTGCATGCCCCATACTTGGAATCGAGCTTGCAACCCCAACGCTGGCATGTACCCTGACCAGGAATTGAACCATGACCTCCTGGTTCATAGGTCAATGCTCTACCACTGAGCCATCCTGGTCAGGCAATCAGAATGTTTTTAAAGCAAGAATAATGTGTGCAATATTGAGTTTACTAGCACTCTGTTTTCAATTTATTCCAGAAGTATTTTAGACCACACTGTGATGAAGCAGTTTTGATAGCCCAATGCATCTGTCTCCTAATCAAAGGATGTCTAACATTGTGTAATAAACGATTGAAAACCTCCATAAAAAGATGATGCAGCTTCCTGAGGTACCAATTTTTATGATTGTAAGTTATTTAAAAAGTTATTTTTATCTGTATATAATGTAGATATTATGAAGCAGAATACAATATTTACTTTCTTCTTTTAATTAAAGCACTAGAGGCCTGATGCACAAAAATTTGTGCAAGAGTAGGTATTCCTTCCCCCAGCTGCTGGTACCGGCTTCCCTCTGGCACCTGGGACCTGGGCTTCCCTCTTCCGGCCGCCCGCAGGCACCCAGGACCTGGGCTGGCTTCCCTCTGGCCCCAGCTTCATCAGGAAGGATGTCTGGAATGATGTCTGGAAGGATGTCTGGTCTAATTAGCATATTATCCTTTTATTATCCTATATAATAAAGAGGTAATATGCAAATTGACCATCTCTCCAACACACAAGATGGCCGCCCCGATGTAGACACAAGATAGCCATCAGGGGAGAGCAGGCCTGCAGGGGAGGGCAGTTGGGGGGGACCAGGCCTGCAGAGGATGGTAGTTGGAAGGGGCAGGGGAGGGCAGTTGGGGGTGACCAGGCCAGCAGGGGATGGCAGTTAGGGGTGAACAGGCTGACAAGGGAAGGAAATTAGGGGTGACCGGGCCAGCAGGGGAGGGCAGTTGGGGGCGACCAGGCCTGTAGGGGAGGATAGTTAGGGGTGACCAGGCCTGCAGGGGAAGGCAGTTAGGGGTGACCAAGCTGGCAAGGGAGGGCAGTTAGGGGCAATCGGGCCAGCAAGGGAGCAGTTAGGCATCAATAAGGTGGCAAGGGAGTGGTTAGGGGGTGATCAGGCTGGCAGGCAGAAGAGGTTAGGGGCAATCAGGTAGGCAGGCAGGCGAGTGGTTGGGAGCCAGCAGTCCTGGATTGTGAGAGGGATGTCCCAGATTGGAGAGGGTGCAGGCTGGGCTGAGGAACACATCCCCCCTTGCACCGGGCCTCTAGTTATAGATAAGTCTGTAATGCCATTTAACACACATAATAGGCTGTAACAACACACTCATCTACAGTCTGTCTTTTGACTGTAGAATATCAACAATCTCCCACTCCTTCATCCTTCAAGGAATCTGGCATCTGGCATGTCTGGTGATAGAAAACAAAACTATCTCATGCAAAATAATTTGGAACCAATCAGGGCACTATGTCCACAAAGAGAAATAATAAACTGGATCTTTGCACTCATCAATGATTAACATGTGTTCTCAGAATGGGAAGAACTTTCTGGCATTCAATTTTCCTTTTGGGTATACTCAGACATTGGATATCAAGGGAGTAACTTAATATAAACATTTTATTTTTTTAATAGCTGATAATTATATAAATCAAAACAATAAAAATTTAAAAGTATTCTGGTTAATAAGTGAAAAAGCAATTACATAAAATATCTACTAATAGAATATCTGCTATTTAAAATGTACTAATGAATTAATAGAGAAACATGTTAATTGATGCTACAAGGATGCAATCAACAAAATTCAAACATGGGTAAGAAACCTGATAGGACAAGAAACCTGATTTATTCAACAGATAAATTGAAAGGGATACATATATAATGAGAGGTGGAAATAGAGCTTATGTATTTAGAAAAGACTTAAGAAACATCTACTAGTCACAATGCATGTACCTCATATGACTCCTGATTCAAGCAAACCAAACTTATGAGACAATGGAAATTTGTAGACTGAGTTCTCTAAATTTTACTAATCAGCAGAAATGGGTACCAAAGATTATTCTGAGAATATATGTCCAAAAGAAATTTGTAGAAACCTTGGGAGAGCATTGTTCTTCCCATGATTCATAGGAGGGATGCTGTAGTTCCAAAGCTTATGTCAAGGCCCTTCTGCCCCATGGGTCCCAAATGTGCATATCATCCTTCATGCATATGAGGTCAACCTCAGTGACCCATATCCAACTTGATAAGGCAGGTCTCTGCCCCTGGGAGGCTGGAGCTGTATTCCTAAACCTGTCATTACTCACTACTTATGTCCAGACACTCAATTTATTTGGACTTAAGCTCTCAAGTTTGTAAAATGAGAATGGCTTCTAGTTTTAAAACTGGCAGTGATTCTATGCTAGCTCTTGGTGGTGGGAATTGGGGTTGGGTGACCAGCTTCAAGCAGGATGATGGCTCCACAGTTGGTGTGTCATGTCTTGTCTTGGCATCCCCAGAGGGGTAAGCTTTGGCCAGAGCCGAGACAGACACATTCAGGGACAGATCCAAGGGAAGATTCAACTTCCTGTTGTCTTCCCTTTTTATTGGAGTGGGGTATCTTTTTAGATCATGGCCATCAATGAGAAAGCAACCTTGTTCTGGCAGAATAAACATGTTGGGCTTAACTGGCCACTTGTCTAAACTTAGCCCCTAACTGTTTAGGGGATTACTGGGAAATGTCAGAGGTCAACCACCTGGAGGCCTCAGGATCCTAAATCTGTGGGAAGTTGAGTTTGGAAACAGCCCCTTTCCTCCCACTGGCGGAAGAGATGTTCCTGCTCTTATAGAAACTTGTAGTCTCTCCTAGAAAAGATGGAGCTCTCAATCTGGGCTACCTTGTTGCCAGACAACCTAGAGAGAGTTCCCAGGCCAGGGCCATTTACATGTCCATTCTGCTATCTCCACAATTAGGTACTTATTTAGGCAATTAAACAAAGTTTGCCATTCATCCATAAAACAAAGTTTGTTTTTGTTGTTGTTGTTTTTTTTTTAAGTTTCTATCATGAGGGAGGAGCTAGAGATATAGCAATCAACAAGCCAGATGGCTCATGACACCTTCTTGACACCAAAGGGTCTATAATTTTCTGTTCATTTTCCTATGTTTTCTCTAATGCCTTGTTCTGATGGTGCAAAAGAGTATGAACTTCTTATCTCATTTTCTTTTATCTCTATATCTCTGTAACATTTCTTCTCCTATAAAGTGAATAGATTGAAATTATTATATTCTAGGGATCTTGCAGGGAAAACTTTTAATTTCCGTTGCAGTGAAAGTCTTGCTATATGAACATTATGATTATTATACTGTATTATTGTGAGATACTGGCCTATTCTATGCAGAAGGTTCTGAATAAAAAGACACCTGGAGATGAGTTTCTCAGATTAAACAATGAAATCAGAAGGAAAGCCCTACAGAGAGGACAAAGGGGAACTGGACTTTCTTTGCCCTGGTTTTAGAAGCTTCCAGATGTTTCTGAGGTAGCTCCTGAACAGTATGTGTTAACCCGATGCTCTTACTCACTGACACTCCTAGATACAGGAAGTGGAATTATAAATGAGGTGCTGCAAAAGTTTAGCAATGCATTTTAGGATACAGGTGTTTCAAGCCAATGTAACTTTTAAAAGGTGACAAGTCCTTAACACCTGAGAGTACCTAATTTGATAGGATCAGAAGGCAATTTGGGGAAATTAGACCCTATCTTCTATACTATGTTTATTTTTCCACTGGTTTCCCTTAGAAACTGATCAAGTCCTGAGAGGCTCGAAATCTATCACACATGTGCCAAATAAAGAAAGGCCTGAAATTGTGTCCACTCATATTAACTGGGATATAAAACATTTATGTTTTCAGGGAGTTTATTTTAAACCCATGAGACTCTCTTTCTCTCTTGAATGTACAAAAATCTCTGATGTAACAACTCTGTTCTACCTAAACAGTCTTCCCAAACTTCAACCTTACAGATGGCTTTGGGTCTTGGAATCTTTTATCAAATCATAAGACTTTAGAACTCTTTCTGCAAACTGCTCCACTCCTCCCCAGAGCTTTGCCTACTAATGGGACAGGTGATGGGAAAGGGTTTATTATCTTTTCCTTAGGACAATGAGTGGCTATTTACTTTATACTTGCTTCACAAATGTGGTCTCACACAGGATCTTCATAAAGAACAAAAGGTGTAACATTCATGTTGGCAGGGAGTTTATTCTAAATTTCCTGACTTTTCTTAGACTGAGAAACAGCTGGCAGCTTCACTGCTAAAACGTGAATTTAGTCACAGACTCACCTAGCACCCCATCACACACACACACACACACACACACACACACACACACACACACACCAGACCAATGCACTTATGGCTTATGGAGGTTACATGCAGGTGGTAAGGAAAATCCATAAAGAGCACAGCAGGAGGCAGAGTGGGATGCTGGGTCCCTTTCATCCTCAGACTGCAAGACTTCTTTGTAGTCTTGTCTTAGAGAACTGAACTTTATTTTATTAAGAGGCTGTTTCTTTACAATCTACATTTCTTTTTCAGAAATGGAATAGGAGCATTCATTTGGTCTCTTCGTTATCTCTAAGTAGTACACCTTTATAATTAGTAAACTGCAAAATAATTGCATGGGTCCAATAGGGAGTAAAAGTTGTAAAGGAATTATCTTATCTAATAAAAGAGAAACATGCAAATTGGCTGTACCTCCACTACCCCCACAAGCCACACCCACCAGCCAATCAAGAGCAAGTATGCAAATAAACCCAACCAAGATGGAGGCGGCCACAGAGCTGGAGCAAACAGGAGGCTTGTGTTGCCCCTGGTGATGGAGGAAGCCAAGCTTCCCGCCTGCCCTGGCCAGCTATGGGCTCCACTCAAGGCTACAAAGTTTCAATTATAGAAGATAAATAAATCCCAGATACCTGTTTCCAGCCGCTGTGGCCTCTGCTCAAGGAGGGTCGGGGAGCCTGGGTTGCTGCCTGGGGCCATGGCCAGCCAGCAAACAGCCATCAGCCACTCACCCAGCCTGGCCAGGCACCCCGCCCTCATGAGGTGAAGGTCCCCACTGGGGGACTTGGCCAGCCTGCAAACAGCCCACAGCCCCTCACCCAGGCTGGCCAGGCACCCCAGCGGGGACCCCCACCCTGAAGGGGGTGTGGCCAGCTTGAAAACAGCCCTCAGCTCCTCACCGAGGCTGGCCACACCCCCCTAGTGGGGACCCTCACCCCATGGGGATGTGGCCAGCCTGCAAACCACCATAGGCCCCTTGCCCAGGCCGCCCCATGCTCCAAGGGAACCCCCACCCTGATCCAGGACACCCTTCAGGGCAAACCAGCCCGCCCCCACCTGTGCACCAGGCCTCTATTTATACTAATAAAAGGGTAATATGCTAATTAGACTGGGATACCTTCTAGGAGACCTTCTGGACATTCTTCTGGACAAAGCCATGGTGGCGGGGCTGAGGTAGAGGCGGTTAGAGGCCAAGAGGGAAGGGCAGTTGTGGGTGATCAAGCTGGTGGGGGGCAGGGCCGTTGGGGGTAAGCACACCAGCAGGGAGGCTAGTTGGGGGCAAGCAGGCCATCAGTGGGGGTCAGTTGGAGGTGATCAGGACAGTGGGGGGGGGCAGTTTGGAGTGAGCAGGCCAGCAGGGGGGCAGTTGGGGGTGATCAGGCCAAGCAGGCAGAGTGGTTAGGGGCAATCAGGCAGGCAGGCAGGTGAGCGGTTAGGAGCCAGCAGTCCCGGATTGCGAGAGGGATGTCTGACTGCTGGTTTAGGCCTAATCCCTGTAAACTGGCAGTAGGACATCCTTTGAGGGGTCCCAGATTGGAGAGGGTGCAGGCTGGGCTGAGGAACACCCCCTCCCCCATGCACGAATTTTGTGCACTGGGCCACTAGTCCTATATAATAAAAGAGAAACATATAAATTGACTGTCCCTCTGCTACGCTCAACAGCCAATTGGGAGAGTATGCAAATTAACCCAACAAAGATGGTGGGTTAATTTGCATATGCAGGTGCCCAGCGGCCTGGGTCCCGGGAACATCCTCAGGACCCAGGCTGCTCCTAGCCTGTAGGCCCTGAGCAGCCTGGGTCCCAGAACGCCCCCGGCCACTCCCGGCCTATAGGCGCAGGCGCCAAGCAGATGTTCCCATCCTCTGGCAGCTTGCGTGTGCACCGGCGCCACGCCTCCCAACCCAGTGCCCATCACAGGGTGAAGAGGCCAGGCCTCCCCATGATTGCTCACAGGGCGAACAGGCCAAGCCTCCCCACGCTCAATTGCAGGTGAACAGAACAGGCCAGGTCTCCCTGCATCGCTCATGGGGCGAACAGGCCAGGCCTCCCCGCGATTGATTGCGGGGCGAACAGAGCAGGCCACGCCTCCCCGCGATCCCAGGGGAAGAAGCCACTCTGCTGACCAGCCTGCACTATGGACCTGTTTGGGTGGGGGGATGGAGTCAAGGGCCTCTAGCCTGCAGCCAGGGAAGTCTCCCTCTCTCTAGAGTTAGGAGCACCAGCCAGGGGCCACCCAGCACCTGGTCCTGACTGCGGGGGTGAGTTCCTGTAGGCTGGGGTTTGATCCCTAGGCATTAGCAGTAGGAGACCAGTGCCTTTGTTATAGCTGTGTGTCCAGGTTTTAATTGGACAATTGCATGGCAGTCCCGGGCGCCAGCTTACCAAATCTTTTAGGAGTAGAATTCTGTCTGGGTTTCCTCAAATTCCCTCAGCCACTACTCACCCCTCTGTAAAGGCGCAGAACTAGTGAGGCCCCTTAAAAATAAATCAGAGGTCTCCAGCAACGGTCGGTCCCTCTCATCACAGTCATTTGGACTGGATGGCATTTGAGTATTTATCTAGGCACCGTGACAGGGAACACACAAGCTCAAGTCATGATCTCTGCCCTTAAATAATTCACAATCTTATTAGAGCGAGTGGATGATAAAAGCGCAGTAATGACATCAGAATGTAAGGCAACAATACAGAGAGGAAGAGAGACAATTGCTAGGGTGATTTTCCAACAATTAGTACTAAGAGTATGTCCTGTGAATTAAATAAATAAATATGTGTGGAAATAGCTGCTTCTTGAGTATGGCATCCCCTCCTATTTTAAAGGAAGCTGAGTTCCATGTGAACTGTGTAATATGCTATGATATCTGTGGCACAGAACAAGGGTGGCCCTAAGTCTACTATGCTTTGATATTTGAGACATTCTTTATTGTTCAATGTGATTTATTTCTGTACGCCTCAGTTTTGTAATAGTTAAATTACTAGAATAATACATCTTGCTATAAAATATTACTAGAAGATCAAATGATCAGGTGACATTTATTGTTATTTTCTATAAATGAACACAATCTCTGGTATGCTAAAGTGATAGGTATTATAGAAATATTCAGATAGGGAGACCTACAGGCTTGATTACAAGTGAGGCTTACTATCACAACCCAAATTTATTGCTTAAAGAAAAGGCAGGGAGCCAACTTAGAAACTGAACCAAATATAAGCCCTTGACGGGCAAATGTAAATTGGATAAGCTTTGCTATTAGAAGAGCAAGAAGAAAAAATTCAGATGCAAGAATGAGAAGCACATTGCATCCACTCTAAGTTGCTATTAAAGAAAAAGAATGATATACTATGAAAATACTTAATACAGATTGTAAAGAGATTTGTTCAAAGAGGATTTCCTAGAGTAGGTGGTATTTCAGTGAAGAGGTTAACTAGATAAGAAAAAGGTGTAGGGGTCCCAAATTGCAGAGGGTGCAGGTGGGGCTGAGGGACCCCCCCCCCCCAGCCCCGTGCACAAATTTCGTGCACCAGGCCTCTAGTCTATAATATAAAACCCTAATATGCAAATAGACCAAACTGCAGAACAACTGAACAACTGAACAACTGGTTGCTATGACGTGCACTGACCACTAGGGGGCACGCATGGAACATGGCGGGCTTCTGCAGCAGGTGGCAGAGTGTGGAACATGGCAGGCATCAGTCATGGCAGGATGGTGGAGCAGGTGAGTGAGGGAGCCAGACCAAGGCAGGGCACCTCTGGTGGTTACTGAAAATTCTTTGCTCCCATGCACCATGGTCCCGCCCAGGACTCGCAACTGCTGCCAGCACCAGCCCCACTTGCACCCGCTGCCAGCACCTGGTGCCAGCCTTGATCACTCAGTGCTGTCAATGGGTGAGAGCGGCGGCTGCCAGCCCTGATCGCCCCTCAGGGCTTCTCCACCTTCCCCTGTTCCTGAGGGGCGATCGGGGCTGGCAGCCACCTCTTACACCCATTGCTGGCGATGGCCCCGCTTGCACCCACTGCCAATGCACCTGCAGCTGGTGCTGGCCCCAATTGTTCTGCACCATCAGTGGGTGCAAGTGGGGCCGGTGCCACCAGCAAGTGGGAGCAGTGGCAGCAGGAGCGAGGCTGCTGGCAGACAGGGGACAGGGAGCCAAGGTGGGAGGTGCTGGGCAGGAGCACGGAGAATGGGCCGAGACCCACCTGCAGCCTCATGACCCACAGGTCCTTTCAAGGTGCATGAATTCATGCACTGAGACCCACCTAGCCTCATGACCCACAGGTCCTTTCAAGGTACATGAATTCGTGCACTGGGCCCCTAGTTTATAAAATAATTATTTTGCCATATAAATAATATTCCCCCTAAATTCTTCTGAATCTAAGTCCCTATTTTACTAATGTATCTATAGTTGGACTATTTTAATTAGGCAATGGGGAGCCATTGTAAGTGTTTGATTTAAGTAGTGGACTGGAATCTGTTCCCTTTTAAGTAACTTTTATTATGTTACTAGAGGCCCGGTGCACAAAATGTGTGCACTCAGGGTGGGGGGTCCCTCAGCCCAGCCTGCACCCTCTTGTAGTCCGGGAGCCCTCAGGGGATGGCAGTTGGGCATCCTTAGTGCTGCTGTGGAGGCAGGAGAGGCTCCTGCTACCGCCTCTGTACTCGCCAGCCGTGAGCCCAGCTTCTGGCTGAGCGGTGCTCCCCCTATGAGAACACACTGACCACCAGGGGGCAGCTCCTGCGTTGAGAGGAATTGGGCTGAAACCGGCTCTCCAACATCCCCTGAGGGGTCCTGGATTGCGAGAGGGCACATGCCAGGCCAACGGACCCCACCAGTGCACGATCGGGGTCATGGAAAGATACAGGAGGTTGGCCAGCCGGGGAGGGACCATGGGAGGGCTCCAGGGGGGGTCTGGCCTGTCTCACTCAGTCCTGATTGGTTGGACCCCAGCAGCAAGCTAACCTTCCGGTTGGAGCGTCTTCCCCCTGGTGGTCAGTGCACATCATAGCAAGTGGTTGAGCGGCCTTAGCATATCATTAGCATATTATACTTTGATTGGTTGAACGGATGGCTGGACACTTAGCATATTTGGCTTTTATTATATAGGATACCTACTAGCTTAACAGAAGAGTAACTTTACAATAAGACCCCTGAGTTGGGAATAAACCCAGTCATTTAACCTTGGGGGAAGTCTTTTAAATTCTTCTTCCACTTGCCTATCTGTAAATTGGGATAACAATACCTGCCCTCCCTACTCCATAGAGATGTATATATTTTCATCCATAAACCAAGATGGATGATCCCATGTGAGGGGGAGAAAGAAAGTGCTGAAGGGAAACTTGCTACAACTTCAGCAAATGAATGAGAGAAAGAAGGTAAAGTATTGAAGGGAAGTGATGAAAACACCAGAAATGCTCCTGCTGTGGTGGAAAAGCAGGACCAGCAATGTGCAGGGCAACAGGATATTTTTTGATCCTAGCTGGCTGGTGGGGAAAGTGCAACCTCAGACAGAATTAAAGGGAAAATGTTTTTCTTTGTAACTTTCTCTCAAGTGATCCCATATCCCTTCCCAGAGGTAACCACTGGTATCTGTATAGAACTATCCTTCTAGAACATTCCTATGCTTTTACAATAGGTTGTGTATATACGTAACTATATTAAAATTTTAAAATCTATTACAGGAATATAGACTTTATAAATAAATTGTTTTAATAACTTAAAATTGTGCTAAGACTTTTGAGACACCCTGCATCCCCTTTTTTAAAAAATATATTTTTATTGATTTCAGAGAGGAAGGGAGAGAAAGTGAGAGATAGAAACATCAATGAAGAGAGAGAATCATTGATGGGCTGCCTCTACACACCCCCACACTGAGGATCGAGCCCGCAACCAGGGCATGTGCCCTGACTGGGAATCAAAACCACGACCTCCTGGTTCACAGGTCAACGCTCAACCACTGAGCCAAGCCAACCGGGCACACCTGCATCTCTTTACACCATTTTAACTCTGAATTTGGGTTAGTTCCATTATTGTAGTTATAAGGATGTATTGAGTACAAGTTCATGCCTATCAACATTTTAATTAGAACTTTACTCACATTGATTATTTTTCCAAAGTGAGTTTTATTATCCATACTTTAACATATGATAAATTTTCTATATAATTCAGTTAAACATATTTTTATATTTTGCATTTGTGTTAGAAAAGTTACTTGGATCAAACTTATTTTTCATCTTGCCTTTTCACCTTTTCAAAGTTTTGTTAATTGATTATTTTCAATGTATCATATTCCATTGAGTTTGGCCAGTGTGAATTTTGTTCTCTCTATATATATTTTTAAATCTTCACCCGAGGACATTTTTTTCATTGATTTTTCAGACAGAGTAGAAGGGAGGACGTGGTGGGGGTAGGGAGAGAGGAGCATGGACATGAGAGAGACACATCCATTGGTTGCCTCCTGCATGCAACCCAACCAGGGCTGGGGATCCAACCAACCCAAAACCCTTTGGTCTGAGGGCCAATGCTCTAACCACTGAGGAAACTGGCCAGGGCTGTTCTGTATATTTTACTTTATTTTTACAAAATCTAATTTTCTTGTGTCAAATTTTGCAGGTCTAAAATTGTCAACATTCTACCTTTCCTATCCATACCTGGCAATAACAAATCTTACATTGTTCATTGTTAGCCTTTGTCAATTTTATTTTCTGTTGATTCTTTCCATTAGTAATGTTTGTTATAAATGGAATAATCACTGACAGTTTGCATCTGATTCTCAGATAATCCATGAGTGAAGTGCAGAAGTTCTTCCCCTCTTGTGTTTCAGAATTGCTCTGTTGCTTGAATTTATACTGTTGTATAGCTCATCGTACTCTTCTTGCTTTTCATCTCTTTGAATGCTATTTGGGGACATGGAGCAAGCAATGGAGTTAAAAAGACAGTTGAATGCCCTGAGCTGCTACAAGAAATAAGAAACAACACTGGCCCTAGCCAGTTTTTCTCAGTGGGTAGAGCATCAGCACTTGGATTGAAGGGTCCCAGGTTCAATTCTAGCCAAGGGCATTATCTCAGTTACAAGTTCCTGCTCAGCCCCAGTCGGGTGCACATGCAGGAGAAAATCAAACAATCAATGCGTCTCTCTCACATTGATGTTTCTCTCTTTGTGTCTTTCCCCTCCCTTCCACTCTGTCTAAAAATCAATGGGAAAATATCCTCAGGTGAGGAGAAAGAAAGAAAGGAAGGAAGGAAGGAAGGAAGGAAGGAAGGAAGGAAGGAAGGAAGGAAAGAAGGAAAGAAGGAAGGGAGGGAGAAAAGAAATAACACTTCTCACTACATGTATAAAAAAGAAGTAAGAAAGAATTTGGCATCTCTAGATGCCAGCTGGTTGGTAAGTGATGCCACAGTGAATTCAGAACCATGCTATCTACTGCGACCTCCACTGGAGGCATTAATTTAACAGTGAGGCTTAGGCTGGCATCTAGGACTGACTTATCCATGAAGCATGACAGGACCAGTGCTGGGGTCACAATGCATTAGGGACTCACAAAATGTTTTAAGTTTTTTTAAAAATCATCAGGGGTAAAAATCAACTTTTAGGTTGAAAAAAAGTTTTACATATAATATTAATATGTTCATCTTTATATCAATTCAGTTATACAATTTAAAAAATAAATTAAAAATATTTTTGAACATAATTTTTTATATTTTGGGGGGAGAGAAAGAAACATACAAAGATAAAAATACCTAGGGCCCATGAAAATCAAAATGTTGGCCTTTTGGTTTGAGGGCACCAAATTGATACAACAGGCCATACCACACACCTAAAGAGTGAAGGAGAATTAATGGGAACAGTATTTTATAACATGATAAAAATAAAGCTTGCTTACTGAAAAATACTCAACGTTAACATGACCAGTATTTTGTCATTTTTCTTCCAGGGAAAGAGCTCAAATACCAGACTGATTCAAGGCCAAATCCCTGGCAATCCTGGCCCCTAGTTGGCCTTACCATATCCAGTCACTATTCCCATGTGGCTGGGCTTGGCCTTAAACAGATGAAGGCCTGGCAGACCCACCTCTGGCAGACTGGGCCAAGCTCAGAGTAACCATATTTTACAGAGATGGGTTACTAGATTTCATCTTTGTACCTGACACCAGGCCACTCAGTCAAAATTGAGTGAATTGCCTTCTCTACTCTGATAAGAGTAGAAGCTGATATAAAATGACATATTATTATAGTTGTATAATTGCTTCAGAAAGTTATTTTCCATGATGAAATTTCTGTGAGAACTGAAAATAACATGATTTCTTCAACGAAATATTCACTACCTTCTCTTCCCTCCTACTTTGGCACTTCTTTTTCCCTTCCATGAATCAGGCATCTGGAAAGAATTTTTAGGGGCATCAGAGCCAGTGGGAATATGCTCTTTGCCTTCTGGGTTAGGTCACTCCTGTTCCTTATAATTTCTCTCCTAAACCAAAGGATCAGAGTTTGACAATTACTGCTCCCATCTTCCAGAAACAACAGATCCATTCTTCTACCTTTCCCTCTTTTTTTTCTTTTCTGTTAAAGGGCACTGGTTCTGAGTTCCCATCAATTTCAGGCCTGATTGGACCCTCTGAGGTGATGGCCAAAAGCAGTCCCCATACAGTTAACTTTGCCAACATGCTCACATTCTTTCCATTTCAATGTCATTAAAGGCATTCTAACTGCCTAAGACTCCACTGTTCTTCCAAGTAGTTTTATACCTTAGATGTGACCTCAAAGTTATTTACCATTAGCTCTTTGATTACATCATGGCTTGGCAATTTGACCTTTTCTCCCTCTAGTTGGAAACGGGTTTTGTTTTGTTCAATAAATAAATATGTAGCTTCCCTTACAGGCAGGCAATAGGGAGACGGGGTGAGAGGGGGTTATGCTATGATTAATGAACTGTTAACTTCTGAGTCCAGATAAACTGGCTAATTGAATGTACTGTGAATCTGAAACCTGATTCTGAGGAGCCCACAGATGCCCTTTGGAGTTTGAATATCTGTACTTCTCATCAGAGGATGCCGCTGATATCCTTGGGAGCCAAACAACATTTCAAAATTAAGACAAAGCGTATTTTACAACAAGCATTGGTGAGGATGTGGAGAAATTAAAACCCTTGTGCACTGTTGATGGTAATACAAAATGATGCAGCCACTATGCAAAACAGTATGGAGGTTCATCAAAATATTAAATGTGATGCATCAATTACACTTATGAGTATTTATCCAAAAGAACTAAAATCAGAACATCAAAGAGATACTAGTACTTCTTTATATTCTCTGCAGCACTATTTATAACAACCAAGATGTAAAAACAACTTAAGTGTCCATTGACAGATGAATGGATAAAGAAAATACATATAATACATTTTTTAAGATACATTTATTAATGAGAGAGAGAGAGAGAGAGAGAGAGAGAGAGAGACATGAATGGGTTGTCTCCTGTATGTATCCTGACGGGAGATCAAACCTGCAACCTCGGTGTGTGCCCTGATGGGGAATCAAACCTGCAACATTTTGGTTTACAGTGTGATGCTCTAAGCAGCTGAGCCACCTGGCCAGGGCCATACTATGGATTATTATTCAGCCTTAAGAAAGAAGGAAATCCTGTCATGTGTGACAAAATGGATGAACTTTGGGGACATTATGCTAAATGAAATAAGTTGTAGAAAGATAAATATTACATGATTCCAATTATATGAGGTAGCTATAGTAGTCAAATTCGTGGAATCAAAGAGTGGAATGGTGATTACCAGAGGCTGCAAAGAGGGAGCAATAAGAAGTTAGATCTACTATTAGATCCATGGTACATTTTCTCTTTGAAATCTGATAAACTCATACTAGAACATTTCTTGTAGCCAGAAAAATCACCCAAGCAACCCAGTCATGGAATGGAGGTTTTCCTCCTGGGACACTGTCAGATGTGTGCTTGTGTGGTAGAATGTCTCCAAGATGATCCCCACTTCCTGGTATCCATGCCCTTGTGTAATTCCCTTTGACTAGGGCTGGATTTTGTGACTTACTTCTAACAGAATATGACAGAAGTGATGTGATGGCACTTCCAAGGTTAGGTTCTAAGTGACCACAGTTCTGTTTTGGGCCACACTTTCTCTTGCTCTTTTTTGGATCAATCATTTTGTGGAAAACCAGCTTCTGTGTTGGGCTCCACCCTATGGAGAGGCACTGTGTTGAGGAAATGAGAGGCCTCTGGCCAATAGCCAGTGTGCAACTGAGACCCTAAGTCCAATAATCCACGAGGACCTGAGTAGTGTGGAAGGCAGATCATTTGGCTTCAGTTGAGCCTTGATGAACCTTTAGCCCTGACCAACATCTTGACTGCAACCTCCTGAGAGAGCCTGACCTAGAGGTACCCTGCTAAACTGCTCCCGGACTCCTGGATCTCAATTAAATGTTGCTGTTTCACACTACAAAGTGTGAGGGTGGTTTGCTCTGCAGTAATAGATCACTAATGTCCCACCTTCTGGAGTGAGCATCACAGACATGGTCAGGAGATCCAGGTAATCACCAGCTCTGTGATAATTTTTAACAAAGCACATAGCTTCTGTTTTTCTCCCCCTCAATTCAAGAAGCAACAATAATTACCTGTTTCAGGGGACTAGGAAATCTTAAGAAGAGACAAGGCTCTTTCTTATTCTCTTTATCCTAAGAGAACTCATAACTTTAAGAAAGAAAGAGATCAACCAAAGGACTTGTATGCATGCATATAAGCATAACCAATGGACACAAGACATTGGGGGTAGGGGAGCCAGGGGGAAGGTCAAGGGAAAAAAAGGGAGACATATGTAATACTTTAAGCAATAAAACAAAATTAAAAAAAAGAACGAATGAAAAACCTTTAGCCACTGTAGTTTCCTAGTACTGTAGCAAATAAACAGCGACTCCTTAATAAATGTTTACTTATTATCATTAAATAATGATTCATAAGTCTCTTGAGGATTTCTGAATATAGTGAAAATATTTTAGTGCCACTGATTCAACCAAAAATTCCCAGTAGAAAGAGATTAATGAGTCAATCCAAAAAAATTTAAATGTATTAGGCTGCAAGTTAGTATACCCAGGCACTATGGTAGGAAGTTTATATTATTTATTTCATTAAGTCCCCCAAATCCCACAAGTTAGGTATTTTGGACTGCATGTTTGTGTCCTCTCATAATTCATATGTCAAAACACTAATCACCAGTGGGATGATAGTAAGAGGTGGGAACTTTGGGAGGAAATTAGGTCCTGAGGTTGGAGCCCTCATGATGGAATTAGTATTCTTTTTTTTTTTTTTTTTTCAAATTAAAAAGTCACATTTATTGCAATCTGGGACTATGAGGGGCCATTCCCCAAATCTCATAGTAATAAGATGGCCGCAACACCAGATTTATATAGGCAAAGATCACAAAGGTATTGATTACATCCCAAGGTTTGAAATGAGGAACCTGGTTTGCAAAAAAAGCAGTTTACAGAAGCAGAAGCAGCATGTTATCTAAATTATAGTTTTGGGTCTCCGGATCACTGAATTGACAGAAACACATTATCTAGAGCCCTCAGGTCTGGAATGAGGAAC
>NW_005356437.1:19614-29510 GCF_000412655.1 Myotis brandtii
TTACACTATCTTGATATTTTTGGATTCTTTTTTCTTTTTGTTTTTCCGGTTGGGTGTTTTTTGCTTCTTCGTATTTCAAATCTTTGACTTGATTCTTGCGCTCCTCTGGTCTGCTGTTGGGAGTCTGTATAATATTCTTTATTTCAGTCCGTGTATGCTTAATTTCTAGTTGGTCCTTTATCACAACATCGAGGGTCTCACTAGATTTCTTAAGGATCTCAATACATTTATCGGCGGTTTCCATAAAATTCTTGAAAAATCTTAGAACCGTGGTTTTGAACTCTATATCCAGTCGTTTGCTGTCCTCCATTTCTGTCATTTGTGACCTGTTTCTTTGTCTTCGCATTTTGTCTGCTTCCCTGTGTTGGTAGAGTGGTTTTGTGTGCTAGGTGTCCTACAGGGCCCAGTGGCTCAGCCTCCCCAGTTACCTGAGGTGGACACTCTTGGTGCACCCCCTTGTGGGCTTTGTGCACAGTCTTGTTGTAGTTATGCCTTGATTGTTTTAGGTGTCACTGGGAGGAATTGACCTCCAGGCCAATTGGCAGTGAGAATCAGCTGTGTCTGCAGTGGGAGAACTTCTGTGCTGAAGACACCCTTATGGGGCAAGACTTGCTTCATTGGGGCTTTGGTGCTCACTGAGTCTGCCCCCTGAGTGTGTCCCTTATGGATCTGAGGAGTTGTAATCTGGATGGTCCCACTCTGACCACTGGGTACACTGGCACTTGGATCTCTAAGGACGTGCTAATTTAGCACGTCTCAGTGTCCTGCAGTAATTGCTACAAGCACCTCTGAGAGAAAGCCGCTCTAGAGTTCTGCCTGCTGCCAGACAGTCCAGTTTCTCCCCGTATGAGTCTGGGTCCCCAGAGACTCGCCCGGAACTGGAGTTCATAACTGTTGGGAGCTTATGTCTCCCTCCCGATTGAAAAAGATAACCGCGTCCTCAGTTGCCAGCCCTTTCCGCATGCGGCCCTCCATACCTCTGCACTTTACTTCTGCACCTCCTCTGAGTCTCAGTGTGCTTTTCTCTTTCCTTCTAGTTGTAGAATTTCCACTGAGCCAGCCTTCCTGTGGTTCTGGATGATGTCCGTTTTGTCTTTTATTTGTAGTTTTGAAGTGGTTGTGCGAGGCAGCAATTTCAGGTTTACCTATGCTGCCATCTTGGTTTCTCCGGAATTAGAGAAGGCAGTCTGCAAACCAGGAAGGGGCTCTCACCAGAACCTGACCAACCATGCTAGCACCCTGATCTCTGGATTTCAGCCTCCAGAACTTTGAGAAGTGAAAACTTCTGTTGTTTAGAAATATCAGTCTATAGTATTCTTCTTATAGCAGCCTGAACTAAGATACTAGGTATTATGGTAAGTCGTCAATTTCTTTATAGACCCAAGGAAGATACGTGCTAGGTTACCTAAGTGATAGAGATTTAATGCAAATATATATGAGGACATGAAGTAGTGTGGAAATTAACCCCATCAACCACACGGTCATCTCTTTATCCCTAAATTTCCCAATGCTGCAGTACGTGGTGGTCTTTACAGTTACCAAAAAGCTTCTCAGAATTCTTTGGGATGGCTACCTTAGCTCAGAGGAACTCTCTTCTCTTTGTTCTTCTAGCAACTGTTAATCATAAAAAGGAGAATTTGACCTTATTGGTCAAATATCTTGTCCAGCCACCTCAGAGATAGTCAGTTTCCCTCATGTTGATTTATAAGTGGCAGCCTGTGTCTAATAAATTGCTCTTTGGTCTAATCAGCTATAACTAGACCAGGAGGCCTAGTCTTACCTAAACAGAAAATAGCGTAAGTCCTAGCAGCTTATGCTGGAAAGAACTAATTGAAACCACTTTCCTTCAAAAATAACTGTGTAAGAGAAAGCAGGCTTTATGGACTTCTGCTGCAGCCCATTCAGTACAATTACTATACCCATGTGGCAAGATAGTGTTCTAATTCATCATTAGCTACAGTCTTTTTTATGTATTCCCTGTTAGGCCATTATACTCCCTCATTTAGCCAGCTAGATATGGAGAACCTATTGCCTTATGGGGGGGTCACAGATGACTGTAGAGAACAAAAATAAAATGTTAATTTTTAGCTTCTGAGTTTCAAAACTGAGGTCCAGATGTGAAACAAAAGAGTTGGAAGATTGCATGAACAGACAGAGTGACTTTTCTGCCCATGGGATAGTAGGTAAAAATTCCTTGGGCTTAGGGAAGAAGAAAGAGTAAACAGAAAGCAGTACAAAGGGAGTCTGATCAGGGATATAACACTCTTCTCCTGACATCCAAACCCACAAGGAGAAGAACAATGGAACCCTTGGTAACTTTGAGGATACAAGAGTGGAGGAGACTTGCTCTTGTTTTCTGGGTGGAACCCAGAAAAGCAGTGAGGGTACAAATCTCCTTTCTACCCTTGAGTATACAAAATGGCATTAGACTAGACTGGGAAGTTCAGTGGGTTTGGGTGACCGGTCCTTAGACAGTTTCAGTGAAGAAAAGCATCCAAGAGGGCTGTGCTCTCTCAGAAGTCAGTGGACTGAAGGATCACTGGCAGATGCACTCATTGGCACAATGACTAGATGGAGGAACATAGCTTTTACAGGAGTGTATCTGCCAATGTCTGGGAACCAATATGACTAAGGATACAGTACAGATGTAACTACCCCATGGTTAGATGCTAAATAAAAACTAGACACCTTTCCTGTCCCATCTGCATGCCCTGATGGCTTGAGGCGCCCCAAATTTTAATATAATTTCACTGAATAGCAGGAAGGAAGTCAACAGTCAACCTTTAATTGACTTAGAAAATCCTTAAGTGAAACACACACACAAGAAATGACTGAAATTATTTCATCTTTCAGGAAATGTAAACTCATGGATCAGACTTTCCTTTGAAGATACTTAATAATTAAGTCCTGTGAGAGATTCTTTACCAGGAAGGTATGCAGCCTCTAGGGGAATGAGATGCTCTCCCTGGGAGAAAGAGAAATGGGAGAAAAAATAATGCAGAAGCATTATTGTCACTCAGCCAGAACATGTAGAAAAATGTCAGTTTTCTAAAATTCAGTTCATAGTGTCCATCTGCTGTTTTAGACTGAAACGATTATTGCTGGAAAGATGAGAAGTGGTACATTGCATTTGTTCAGCACTTCTGTCACTGTTTAATTAATACCTGCTTTTCAAGATATGGTTTTGAGGTAGATTCTATTTTTTTATTGATTAAGGTATTACATATGTGTTCATATCATTGGTTATGCTTATATGCATGCATACAAGTCCTTTGGTTGATCTCTCCCCTTCCCCCCACACTCCTAGATCAAAATTGTGTTTGTTCAAATCCTGGCTTATCTACTTTCTAGCTACATGACATTAAAACTTAATCTAATATATATTTCTTTCTCATTTTTATTATTAAGAATTTTTAAAATGTACAAGAATAAATGTATTAGTATAAGATCCCCACGTACCTTCCAATTTTCAACAATTATTAACTAAGCCAATCTTGTTTCATTTATGCTGACACCCCCATCTTATATTTTATTTTATTGATTTGAGAGAGAGAGAGGAAGGGAGAAGGAAAGATATAAACATCAGTAGAGAGATTTGATTTTTCTCTCGGGGGGATCGAGCCGGCAACCCCAGGCATGTTTCCTGACCGGGAATCGAACTGGTGATCTCTTGGTTCATGGGTTAATGCTCAACCACTGAGCCACACTGGCTGGGCACCACCTTATATTATTTTGAAGGACATCCCAGGTAACATATTATATCATTTTAAATAGAGCCAGGCTATCATTGTCACACTTAAAATCTTTTAAATAATTCTTTAACATTACCAACTAATTTTTAAATTTACAATTATCTCAAAATATAGTTCATTGGTTTGAATTATTTTCCAAATAATGTCCACACATTGCAATTAGATAATATAGCTCTTAAGTGTCTTTTAATCTATACATTCTGATTTCATGCTCCCCCCCCCTCCCCATGCAATTATTAGCTGAAGAAAACGAATCAATTGCCCTGTGGAATTTCCCACAGTCTGTATTTTGCTGATTGTGTTTGTACATAATATTTGATTGTCTCTATTTTGTTGAAATTAGCAGCTGTTTATGCTCAATGCAAGGGCTTACAAAATGATAATATTCTAGTTTTTATCTTCCTTCTTTATGTATTAGCTGGACTCTATAGAAAGAGACTTCTCATGTATAATCTGGATACTCGAGAGTATTGCTTATTTAAGAAAGTCCAAATAAATGCTTGTTTTCAAAATAATGAGTTGGTTCTCTCCACAGGTGGCCAATTGGTTATGTTTTTTATGTTTTTTTATCATTATGAACTCATAGATTTACATGTATTTAATGTATTTAATACATTGTAGTTGTTATCTTGGTTTATGCTCAAACTACCTTTCTTTGTCTCTTGGGAGCCTATTGAAGTTGACTTCTGTGTTCTCTTTGACATGATCTTATTATTTGACATGACCACTATCACATTTGCCTGAGAATGGAGAAAATACTGGGAAAATTAGGACTCTAACCTTACTAGTTTTTCTTTTGCTAGCTCCATTGCTATTACAAGGCATTCTAGGCTAACCATGTACATTTCTTGCTCCAAACCTGAAATTACATGCAATAATGCTTGCAAAGCACTTATCACAGGGCATGGAACATAGAAATTGCTTGTTAAAGATTATCTGCCATCAGAACACCCCCACAGGTAATATGGGCATTGCCAGGGTTTTTTCACTCAGCAAAACTCCACATCATCTCAGGAAAATATCCATATATTTAGGAGTGAGTCATGTTAAATAAACATAAATGGGAGCAGGGATATATTCTTTAGCAGTTCACTGCACAATGCAATATGTTTTGTGCAATTTATATTTTTTAAATTCAAACCATCAGAGCTGTCTAAACTTTCAACAAAATAAGCTATGCAGCTGTACCTGACACTGTTTCTAGAAATGTCTTATAATATTTGGGTTTGACACCTGAGAAGCCCTTGTTTATTGTAAGTTTTCTGTCCTATTGCATATTTGTGTGACAGGGGAAATAAATATCATATAAAAGTTGAAAAATTAGTGAAATCTTATGCACTGAAAGAAACTCCCCAGAGATAATATTGGCAGCAGACGCACAAAAGAACCCTCAATAGGTCCCTGAGAAAATAATGTAATCTTCTAGCTCTCTTCCAGAATTCATTAAAAAGCAAGTTACAGAAGATAGCTACATTAGTCCTCTCAGAGTGGGTATTCCACAAGACATCTGAGGTTGGCAGCCATAGTGGGCACCCATATTTGTGATGTACATAAAAGAAAAACAGATAAAAGAAAGCTTGTTCTGTGAACCATTGCAAACAACTACAAAGGAATTGATGAGTTCAGTCTTGCCTGCTCTACGAAAGCATAATTTAATGTTTGACATATGTGAATCAATTTGCACTGATGATGCCCTTGATATGCTAAGAAAAATTAAAGCCCTGTTGCCTTAGTAAAGATAGTAGCCCTCTTATCATTATCACATGTAATATTGCATCAGGATAATTTTGTTACAAAGAACTTCCTCCAAAATACTGAAGCTTGGTTTGAATATTATGCTGAACACATTAAATTTTATCAGAGAATATGCCCTTACTCCAGGTTTTGACAAAGGAATGGAAGCAAGCACACTGTACAGAAATGAAGTGAGTTGTCAATAGCCATGTGCTTACTTGTTTTTTCTTACCAATTATTTACATATAAACAAAGGTAAAAGGTAATTAGTATAAAAACTGACCAGTGTGTGCACAAACCAGGCTGCAAAAGGAGAGGATAATTAATGAATATTAGATGCAGGTCCCTGGAGAAAATCTGAACAATGTCTCTGGGTCATAGTCAACCTTTAGCTCGGCCAATAACACACAAAAGCCCCTTCCAGGGAAGTGAGTGGGCAAGGCCCTGAGTGAGTCAGGAGGGCTCAGGCTCATGACAGCGAGGTCAGCCAGAAGACTGTAGTGTGGGCCAGGTGCTGGATTTCCAGCAGGAAATTGGGAGTGGGCTGTGTAGTTTCTAAGCTCCTACTACTTCTAGATCTTAGGAGAGGGCAAAACAGAATGAATCCTAGTGGTAAAAAGAATGCCCTTCTAGCTGCAGGAAACGGAGGGTAGAGCAGGAACTTCATCAGACACCACCAGGGCAGGAGGTGGGGACAAGAAAGTGCATATGCTCACCAGGAGCTCTGTCCTCAGAGTCCAGAGTTGTACAGTGGCAGTGCTCCTTGGAGACAACAGCCTCGCCGTGTCTGCTTCTTGTCAGAATGCTCTACTGAGCCACTTGTGGTGTGGTAATATATAAAGAAATAAGCCTGTTTACTTGAAACCAAGGCAGACATTCAAATAAAGAATTTAAAGTAGTCTATTCTCTTATCATTATGTAGCAAGTGCAATTAAATTCTGAATAAATTTAACACATTTAATGATTCAGGATGAACACTGTAGAGCAGATTGAACATGTTTATTAGGAAATTTCCAGTTTAGAAAAAGCATGTTAACTTTATTCTTCCCCCTTTTTTGGGGAAAAAACAACAAGCTTAGTAAGTGAAGTAGTTGAAGTAGTGAGGCCAGCAAGTGATATGTCAACTCCCTGGCATGAAATGAGTAGTGACTTTTATCCATGCTTTTTCTATGAAAGATTCTGCTCTTTTTGTTTGGCTTCTTAATTTCTGAATAATAGAGCTTTTGTTGTATATTTTTCATTAATTTAAAGGGATTTCTATTATTAAGCTAGGAGAATGTGTTGTTCGACACACTTTTAACCTGTGGGATTTATTGAGGAGTCCTTTGGGTTTTTTTTGTTTGTTTGTTTTTTTAAAATATATTTTTTTATTGATTTTTTACAGAGAGGAAGGGAGAGGGATAGAGAGTCAGAAACATCGATGAGCAAGAAACATCGATCAGCTGCCTCCCACACGCCCCCCACCGGGGATGTGCCTGCAGCCATGGCACATGCCCTTGACCGGAATCGAACCCGGGACCCTTGAGTCCCCAGGCCGAGGCTCTATCCACTGAGCCAAACCTGTCAGGGCTATTGAGGAATCCTTTGTTGCAGTTTTAAATAATGTTGCATAGTTAGAAGATATATTTTTCATTTTAGTGACATAATTAGAAAAATAGACCTGTGTGAGTGTGTGTATCTGCACACACACTACTTAGATCTGTCTTATTAATTATATTCTTTAGGCCCAGTTTATTCTTAATTTTCTTACAAGCATGGGATCTTATTCTTATTACATTTTCATTAATGCTTCTGGTTGTTACCTAATACTTTTAAATAATGCACTGCCACCTCTGTTACTCGGTTTATTATTTTAAATGGTAAATTTAAGAATTGTGCTACAAAAAGATGAGGTTTTTATGCTTACACTGCTTCTTTCCTCCTCTCTACCTTTCATTTTTGGTTTATTTTACTATTATTATTTCAACATTATGTTTAATTCTGTTGTTATAATTCCTACTAGAGGCCTGGTGCACAAAAATTTGTTCACTGGCAGGGGGGTTGTCCCTCAGCCCCACTTGTGCCCTCTCACAGTCTGGGACCCCTCGGGAGATAACGACCTGCTGGCTTATGCCCGCTCCCGGGTGGCAGAGGGCAGGCCCAATCCCTAGGTGCCTGCCCCACAGCCCCTGGTCGGGCCCCCTTCAGGGTGGGGGTCCCCACTGGGGTGCCTGGCCAGCCTGGATGAGGGGATGATGGCTGTTTGCAGCTGGTCACACCCCCTTCAGGGTGGGGGTCCCCACTGGGGTGCCTGGCCAGCCTGGATGAGGGGATGATGGCTGTTTGCAGCTGGTCACACCCCCTTCAGGGTGGGGGTCCCCACTGGGGTGCCTGGCCAGCCTGGATGAGGGGATGATGGCTGTTTGCAGCTGGTCACACCCCCTTCAGGGTGGGGGTCCCCACTGGGGTGCCTGGCCAGCCTGGATGAGGGGATGATGGCTGTTTGCAGCTGGTCACACCCCCTTCAGGGTGGGGGTCCCCACTGGGGTGCCTGGCCAGCCTGGATGAGGGGATGATGGCTGTTTGCAGCTGGTCACACACCCTTCAGGGTGGGGGTCCCCACTGGGGTGCCTGGCCAGCCTGGATGAGGGGATGATGGCTGTTTGCAGCTGGTCACACACCCTTCAGGGTGGGGGTCCCCACTGGGGTGCCTGGCCAGCCTGGATGAGGGGATGATGGCTGTTTGCAGCTGGTCACACCCCCTTCAGCGTGGGGGTCCCTTCTGGGGTGCCTGGCCAGTCTGGGTGAGGGGCTGAGGGCCATTTTCAGGCTGGCGGGCGACTGAAGCTCCCAACCTCTCCTTTTTTCTTTTTTTTTTTTTATTCTGGGATTTATTTACCTTCTATAGCTGTCACTGGAGCTGAGAGTTGGATTTAGCTCTGAGGCTGGCTCCAGCTTGAGGCCTTGACTGCTGAAAGCAGGGATCTGGATTTGTTTGGGTTCTATAATTGTAACACTGTTTAGGTCCTGCTCCCTCCAGCTGAAAGCAGGTTTCTGGAGTTTTGTTTAGCTTCTATATTTGCAACAATGTTTCTTAGAGAGCAAGCTCAGAGGCCGGCAAGGCAGGCGGGGAACCTTGGCTTCCTCCGTCACTGGAGCAAGCAAGCCTCCTGTTCACTTCAGCTGCCTGGCAGCCGGCCGCCATCTTGGTTGGCAGTTAATTTGCATATCGCCCTGATTAGCCAATGGGAAGGGTAGCGAAGTTATGGTTAATTACCATGTTTCTCTTTTATTAGATAGGATAGTTGCTTAGTCTTCTCTATTCATTCATTTACTCAATTATTTAATAAATTTAATGCTCATCCTCCTCACCACTATGGCTATTCCCTTCACCTCTTGATTGCCATCTTCAAGTAATTTTTTTTAAAGAAAGGATTCAGAAGTTCTTTTTTTTTTTCTGGAGTTCTTGCATGTTTTGAAATATCAAACAACAATTTGACTAGGTAAAAAATTGGGGGTCATACTTTTCTTGAGGACTTGGCAACATTTTTTCAATATTTTCTAGCAGTTTGTATTACTAAAAAATATCTGAAACAAAACTTTAAATTTTCCTTTTATTGTTGTGTGATTTTATTGTTTAGGCCTAGATTATTTCTCTGTCTTGGAAGTCCAGTAACTTTACTAAGCTATGTTTCCATGTTGGTTTTGCTATTTTATTTTCTTCTGGAACAGTTGGACCCATTCCAACTATGGGTTTAGGTCTTATTTATGAGGAAATATTCATTTTATTATATCTGAATATTCTGTTTTATTTATTAGAGACAACATTCATGGAAAAGTTGAAATTCCTTTCCTGCCTTCTATTTCTATCATTTTTGCTAATCATTTTAAATATTTGGTTATTTTTCTTTATTTTTTCCACCTGTATTCTCTTTACCTCTGCCCTATAATCAACTAGTGCCTCTTTTTTTCTACTTCTAATGTTAATTTTCACTTGTGTGACTACTAGTTATTTCTTTTATGTTTTTCCAAATACTTGCAGGTTCTTTTTTAAGAAAGCAATTGTTTAATTATCTTTTACTTGAGCTAGTATAGCCTATTTTTGAGTTATTGCTCCAGAAAAGCCATTTTTAATTTTTAATTATTTTTATTTTTTATGTTTTTTATTTTATTTTATTTTTTTCCTTATCCCCACATTACCCCCCATCCCCCCACCCCCACTCATGCCCTCACCTCTCTGTTGTCTGTGTCCATTAGTTAGGCCTATATGCTTGCATATAAGTCCTTTGGTTGATCTTTCTCCCTTACTCCCACCCTCCCCTACCTTCCCTCTGAGTTTTGACGGTCTGATCGATGCTTCTCTGTCTCTGGATCTGTTTTTGTTCATCAGTTTATGTTGTTCATTATATTCCATAAATGAGTGAGATCATG
>NW_005356437.1:30134-34994 GCF_000412655.1 Myotis brandtii
TTTGCAAATATGTTCTCCCATGCAGTGGGCTTTCTTGTTGTTTTGTTGATGGTTTCCTTTGCTGTGCAAACGCTTTTTATTTTGATGTAATCCCATTTGTTTATTTTCTCTTTAGTTTCCATTGCCCTACCATTTTTAATTTTTTAAATAGAAAAGTGTTTCTCCACAATTTTTATCCACATTATGGCATACTTTTCTGGAATGTTAATCTGCCTATTTTTTGTTCCTCACATTTATTTTTCTTGCTGCATATCTGTATTATGTTCCAGACAAACTCATTTTGTATTATTATTCATCTTCTTATGAGATTACTCATTGATTTATGTGGACTGTTTCTTATAATATGGCAGAGAGAGCATAGGATGATATGGCAGGCAGAACAGAGTAGCGTGCTGTGTCAACCATTAGATGTCTCTGCCCTGTGGTTTGCCTTCCACTCAGCAGGAAGTAGGTTTCGACAGATGATCAACAGGGAGGCTTCAGCATTTACCTCCCTTCAGCTGCAAGACCACTGCCCATCTTTTAGCAAAGACGGCATGTCTCCTCCTTTCCTTGTTAAGCACTGTGTCCTCTCACAAGGATCAGAAACGCCCCCAAGTTTACCTTCTTACCCAAATCTCACTGTTCACCAAGGCTGGTGATTTCCCTCCTTAGCATTCCTGCCCACTTCAGGAAGACTGTGTTCCCTGAGCTCTAAGAGCCATGCCTTTGCTGTCAGCTTCCTCTCTTAACCACGTTCAACCTGACTGCATTGATCCAACATTGGACAGTTTTCAAGCTTTATGTTTATTTTCTTTTCTAATTTTCAAAAACTATTTTAGTTTTTTTCAGTGGGGTTTAAAAGAAAGAGTGGGGCCAGATGCCTTGAGTTTGCCATCCTAATGAAGACCTTGATGTGGCTGAGAAATAATATTGGATCCACTTCTTTTAAAATTGGATTTCATAAATAATATGATCTGATGAAAGATGATCTCATGGAAACATGGGTCATGGCTGAATGCAAATAAAGTTTCAGACAATAAAGTTTGAGAATCTCCAGTGTGTTCCAACCAGTGTGTTTCCACACCTGACAACAGTACCAGAGGGCCCATCTGCTGGTGTGAGCTGGGGTTTTTATCACACTTTTTATTCCACCTCAAAACAGAACAAGTGACTGCTTCATGAACTTCAAAAAGTTCCTCATTGTTGAATATCACTGAACAAACGCTACCTTAGAAGAGTTAATAAGCCAGTAAACTTTTTAAAGTTTATAATTATGCAATTTTTATTTATTTTAGAATTTCTATTAAGTTAAATTATAATTCTCTTAGCCTATATTTTCTAGTTTTTTATTCTGTTTTATATTACATATACTATAAAATATAGAAAATATTCCCATTTTAACTTTTTTTAGTGTACAATTCAATTACATTAAAAACATTCACACATTTGTTCAGCTATGACCATTATCCATCCCCAGAACTTTTCCATCATCCTGCAATGAAACTCTGTACTGTAATTATTATTATACAATAATAATGTAATTATTATTATACAATAATTCCCTATCTCCCCTCCCACAATTCCTGCTAAGTATTCACTATTATTTTTAAGTTGAAAGAACTAAACTTAGCAATTGTTTCTCTTGCTTTACTCTTTAAAAATGTTCTTTTTAGAGATTTCTTGATAAGAGATGGAAGAAAATTTGGGGGGGGGAAAAGGATGCAGGCTGTAGTAACCACTAAGAATTCCTTTTGCTAGGTGCAAAGAAGCAAGGCCCTCAACCTGGGGGGATGACAGCTAACTCTTACATAGTGCTTCCTGTGTGGCTCACTCAGTCTCCCCACCTGTACCTCTTATGGAGGAATTATTACATTGTCCCCATTTTACAGATGAGGAAAGTGAGACACAGACAGCTTAGGTCGTTTGTACAAAATAGCAAGTGGCATGTCTAAGACTTGAACCCAGGCTTTGGGATCACAAAGTTAAAGCCCACATAAAATAAGCAAAGGGCGTTTGAAGTACTAAATATTATGGTTCTAAATGTAAGTCTAGTTTCACATCTAGCGATTGTTCAGAAAATGTTCTCTTCATGACCTCCTAGTCACTAACTCTATGGGCCTCTTTAAGCTCTCATGTTCCTCTGCCTCTCTGAAGGTTTTAAAACTCTTACGCAACTTCAAATTCTCTCCTCACTCAGTATCTGGGATACTGGCGGAGTAACTTGAGAGGCATCAGTGCAGTAGAGAAAATTGAACATGCAGTGAACAATAAGGAACTGCAGGAGAGCCTTGAGCAAGAGAGCAATAGACTTAAAGCAGTCCCTTAGGAAGACCAGCCTGGCATGGCTCTTCAGGACAACAGGGCTGGGCTAGGGAAGGTGGGGAGCTGCTCTAGGAAAAATCAGCCAGACAGCTGTTACCTGGATCTGGGCATGGTCATAATTGAATCCCAAGAAATGCTTATGCTATAAGGAAATAGATTAACAAAAGTAGCATGGGAATACTTAGGTTGTAATTTTTAAAAATCCTTATGAAACTTGTTGCTCTTGTATTTCAAGAGGACATGGAAAACAGGTTTCTCAGATTACCTAAGGTTCCCTGTCAGGAGCCACAAAAAAATATCTCTCGGGTCATGCATCTAGGAATCCATTTTATTGTTATCAATTCCACAAGTGCACGTGTGCCGCCTTTTGTAATGCCTGCTAGAAAGCTCAGAAGGAAATGTATGGCTCCTGGATAAAAGGAACATGCAACTCACCCAATCTTGGCTCCATTTGTCTTTTCTACTTCTATTTACCTTTTGCCATATTTTATCACTTACTTTGATATTAATTTGTTTCACTATCCCATATCTATCTTTGAGAGATTCTTTAAATATTTTCTGGAATAGGGAAGGAAAGAGAGAGAATGAAACAAATGAAATTTAAAAGAAAAGAACGTAATTCATGCAAACCAACTCTAAGAAGACATTTTTGAGACAATTGAGGAAACTAGGAAAAAGATATTAGTAAGAAATTTTTATTAATTTTCTTGATCAGATAATGGTATTATGGTTATTTTTAAGGCCATGTCAATTAGCAATACATGCAATATGTAATAAACTATTTATTAGTGATATGTATGTATGTCTGCTTCAAATTCCTTCAGAAAAATAACAGTGGATGAGAATATGGAGAGAAAAGCATACAACATATTTTTTTAATGTAGGACACTGTAAAGATTCTCACAGCAACAAAGAGAATCTAACATTTTGGAAAGTTAGAGTGCATGTCTCCTTACCTGATTTGGGGGGTATTCAGCTAAACTCTTGGTATATGTTTGCATGATCTCCTTTCTTTTGAGAATGAATGCACTTGAGTCATGTAATGTTCTATGAAGTTAATAGAAGACCTTAAATTTTAGATTTTAGTACTAAGAAAAACAGAAGGGATAAAAACTGATATTTATTAAGCCCTCAATTTCTCCCAGGCACTGTGCTCAGGGCCTTCACATGTATTATTTAAGTTTTTCTAACCACCTGGTTAGAGGATTATTCCTCCCTGCTCTCCATTTTTTTCTCCTCTCCTCTTTCCTGAAAGATGGGTGGTGACAGCGAGGTTCCCTGAGGAAATGGTCAGCTCCTGTTCTGACCTATGAAAAGCCGTCATGGCTGGCCTGACATCAATGCTGTGTTAACAGTGAACATTGACTTTCTCAACTAGAAGCCCAAAAGGCTTCATGGGCCAACTAGAATGATGTCACACAAGACAAATGCTCCTTTGACGTGAATCTCCATCATCATGTTTTTAGAGCCTCCAGAGTCATGTGATTCTCCAGAGAGTCCCAATCAGATCAATGTTGTTAGTGACTTAGACTCTGAAGTCAAATGGCATGGGTTTGAACCCCAGTTACTGCACCATAAATAAGATCATCACTGCCTCTACCTCAGTTTCTTTGTTTGTATAATGAGGATAACTATATAATCACTCCATAGGTTGTCATGAATTTTAAGCATGTTAATACATGCAGAAGTTTTGTCACAATATGTAGCACTAAGAATCCCTCAGCAAACATTGATTGTCATTGCTATTATTTATTACTAGAGGCTCAGTGCACAAAAATTTGTGCACTCGGGGGGGGTCCCTCAGCCCAGCCTCTTGTAGTCTGGGACCCCTCAGGGGATGACCACCTGCTGGCTTAGGCCCACTCCCTGGGGGATCGGGCCTAAGCTGGCAGTCATACATCCCTCTAGCAGCCAGGCAGCCCTCGGGGGATGTCCACTTGCCAGCGGGGAGCAGGCTTAAGCTGCAGTCGGACATCCTTAGCGCTGCTGAGGAGGCGGGAGAGGCTCCCACCACCACTGCTGTACTGGCAGCCGTCAGCCTGGCTTGTGGCTGAGCAGAGCTCCCCCTGTGGGACCGCACTGACCACCAGGGGGCAGCTCCTGCATTGAGCATCTGCCCTCTGGTGGTGTGTGTCATAGTGACCAGTCATTCCCAGTTGTTCTGCTGTTAGAGTCAGTTTGCATATTACCCTTTTATTATATAGGATAGAGGCCTGGTGCATGGGTGGGGGCTGGCTGGTTTGCCCTGAAGGGTGTCCCAGATAAGGGTGGGGGTCCCGCTGGGGTGCCTGGCTGCCGGAGTCCATTCATTGTCTTCACTAGCTGAGTTTAGACAGAGACCCCCCCAAAAGCTAGTAGCCATTGAAAGTCCTAGCAAAGGTCGGAGTTAGGCGCCACCTCTGTTTGTCCAGACAGTGGTAGTTGAAACTACTCTCCCATTTATTATTATGTAAATCCTTGCTGATGGGCTAGTCTGTCTGTTGCCAGGGGTCACCTGCCTAAGGGCTATGCTATGGGTGCATCCCAGATGAATAAAAGCTTGGTGAGGCCTGAGCA
>NW_005356437.1:42337-85051 GCF_000412655.1 Myotis brandtii
CAGGGGCAACCCACTCCTGCTTGCTCCAGCTCCGTGGCCACGGCTGGCTGAAAGCAGGTATCTGGGGTTTATTTACCTTCTATAATTGAAACTTTGTTGCTTTGAGTGGAGCTCAGAGCCGGCCACGGCAGCTGGGAAGCTTGGCTTCCTCCATCATTGGGGCAACCAAGCCTCCTGCTTGTTCCAGCTCTGTGGCTGACGGCCGCCATCTTGGTTGGGTTAATTTGCATATAGTCACTCTGATTGGCTGGTGGGTGTGGCTTAAGGCATAGAGAAGGTATGGTCAATTTGCATGTTTGTCTTTTATTAGTGTAGGTTAATATCATTAATGATTATTTTCCAACTTATAGCCTCTCTCTTCCTCTAAAATTAGATACAATCATATTTTGGAGAATGCTTTTGTTGCTTCTATAAATAAGAATAAGACCAATTATGTTGAAACCATAAAGCAGCATTGTTCCAATAAAATGTAATGTGAGTTATATATGCCAAAATTTCCTAGTATTCACAGCAAAAAGCAAAAATAAATTGTTGACATTTTAATAATATATTTTATTTAATCTGATAGGTCCAAAATATTGTCATTTTGACATATAAGAATATTAAAGAGCCACTTTACACTAACTTTACATACTAAGTCTTCAAAATCTGGTGTTTATTTTACACTAACAGCAAGCTGTTAGGAGTGCCGAGTCAGGGAGAGAAGCCCAGGCAGTTGGGAGGCCTGGGTCCCAATGCTGACTCTGCTTCAACCCCTAAAAATTAAAGAGTATCCCAAGCACCTGGTACACAACCTTGTGCAAAGTAACTTTGGGCAAGTCAAACACGTCTCTGAACCTTACATTCTTCCAGAAAACCAAAAAGGGAGGAATAAAAAGGCCCCTGGAAAAACACATCAAATAAATTATTCTAGTTTTTAAGTTTGTCCAAGGGTCCAAATGTGGTAGCAGACACAGAAGCCAAAAGAAAAATCCTCTCCCAGTTAATACGCTGAGGCCGCTGGGGTCTTTTTGAACAGGCAGGAAATCTCAGTTATCTGCATTCATTTTCTTTCCATGAGCATCTGCTGGGTACTTGCTCTGTACCAGGTGCTATCTTAGGCTCTAGGGAAATAGATATAAATGAAATTCTGTTCTCCAGGAGTTTACAGTCTTGTAGAAGAGGCACATATGAGAGGGTGCTTTAATTGAGGTTTAGACCAGCCCGCCCACTAACACACACACACACACTGCATAGGAAGAGGAGGGGGCAATAAAAGCTGTCCTGGAGGATCAGTTCAGGCAGAATTCATTTCATGGCTCACCTTTCAACTTGACTTTTAGGGAGAAGTGAGAGGTCAAAGGTCACTCAAAAAATGGCTAGAGGTAGGGAACAATATTGCAAGCAGAGAAACGAAGGGTGTCCTAGGCATTAATACACCAGAACAGATATCTAATGGCTCTTTCTCTGGCTTGGGATACATGAGGATGGATGATGGAAAGTCTCATTTCTCATTATGTTAAAGACAGATGTATTTGCACACTGGTCAAGTATAGGTGGGACTGGAAGAGGCAGAGTTATATACCTCTCTGTGACCCCTCCCTATGCCCTCAGGGTCCATTTCATGGGTCAGGTCTTGAATGAGGCTTTCCTTGCAGCTGTGGCCACTGCCCCATTGATGTTAATAGTAGCACAGCCTTGACCATCCCATATGCTGTTCCCTAAGACGGGGAGCTCACTGAAGTTGTTATGCCCCAGGCACCTGGCAGTTTCTTGCACAAAGAGAATGCTCAATAAATGTTTTTGAATCAACTTTAGATTCAAAAACTTTTATTAAACACTGAATTCACAGAAATAGTCAATATGTACTCTTAATACATTTATGTTTGTACTTAAATCATCCTTGTAACACAAAGTGAAGTTTTGATGACTGCTGAATTGAGCATCTTAACCTAGAAGTCTAGATTCCAATTGTGAGTTATTTTATGTCAGTTGTGTCAAATTTTAACCTACTACATGACTTAAAAATATTTACCAACGAATCCAGCATTTGTAAATATTATTGCATTTGTTTGGTTTTTGTTGGGTACTGCTCTGTACCAGGTGCTATCTTAGGATCTAGGGAAATAGATATAAATGAAATCCTGTTCTCCAAGCATACTGTCACCTGCTTGGCATGCTGCATGAGCTTGTTCTGACCATAAAGGGAGACATGGTTTGTAAGTCTTTGCAAAAGACAATGTGCTGTACGAAGGCAGGATGCTGTTGGTGCTGGAATCCCAGATCCAGGGCACTTGGTGACTTCCGGACTTCCACTTGATGTGGGTTTTCTTAGAAACTTATTTTTAGTGATTGTCTCAGAGGTTCCACCAGCTTCCTCTAGCACACCCTTCTACAGAGTTGCATGACCAAGGTTTGGAATACTGTTCAATGAATTGACATAGAAAATTAGGGACCCTGCCTTCCCTAAGATCCAAGAGGAAGAAAACACTGCACTTTTTGGGCACAAAGAACAAGCCTACTGTGTGCCTGACACTGGTACAGGTGCATTCCATTTATTATCTCTAATGCTCACAATAATTGTATAGGGAGATATTAATATTCTTCCTTTACATATGAAGGATACATGACTTGCCCATGGCACCACAACCAGTTAGTGGTTGAACTCATATATTAATAAAGGTCTAAATTACCACAAAGTTTCTTTGTTTTTATGATGCATAAGCCTCTGGAATATTCACGTTCATCATCTGTAAAATGGGTTGAGTAATACCTTTCTTGTCTACCTAGCAGTACTATAGTGAGTCAAGATAAAGTAGCTTTTCTTAGCATTGAAAGGGTATGCATAGTAGTACCCACAGCAATATTACTTATCTAATGTTCACCCTTTGCATAGCACATCTTGTATGTCCTCTATAAGGGAAGATGATACTCTGTGGTCCAAAAAGGCATCATAATGGAATCCCTGTCTCTATACCTTTATATGGGGAAAGAAAATTCTATCCTGAACCTTCCAGGAACACAATATAACATGAAGGCTGGGTAACCTCAAGCACCAGTTACTTAACCTCTCTCTATGGTAGACAACTATAGAGCCTCCCTTATGGGCTGAACTAAGATTAAATGAGACATTGCATGAAGAGCCCATAGGAAGTACTCAGTAGATGTTAGTAATAACTAGTGGGATGCTAAGCAGCATTGCTGGGCTTTTTCTGCAGGTGAAATGTCTCCAGTCACATGTACAGGTTTCCTCTTCCTCTTCCCAATCTTCAGCTCCAGCTCACAGAGCTTGTCTTCATTCCTTTTCAATTTGGTGGTAACAGCAGGTCAATAGATCATTTTTTAAAGAAGTAACTTTGTGCCCTGACTGGTTTGGCTCAGTGGATAGAGCGTCGGCCTGCAGACTCAAGGGTCCCAGGTTCAATTCCAGTCAAGGGCATGTACCTTGGTTGCGGGCACATACCCAGTGGGGAGTGTGCAGGAGTCAGCTGATCGATGTTTCTCTCTCATCGATGTTTCTAACTCTCTATCCCTCTCCCTTCCTCTCTGTAAAAAATCAATAAAATATATATTTTAAAAAAAAGAAGTAACTTTGTGATTACGTGTAAAAGTTTGCTGCTTTTATATAGCCAGGCTGAATTGTTTGACTCCCCTATGTCCAACAATAAAGATTCTTTTAAAAAGTAATGTAATTTTTAAAATACATATTATTTTGCTGGACAGCAAAAATGCACGTTTTCCTGTCCAACTCCATCAATCACTTTGTCACTGAACTGATGAGACGCTGCTTGGGAGTGGAGCAGGGATTCACTCTGCACCAGTGCATGCAGCTCAGTCCAACGTATCTACTGAAGATATTTGTGTCTACTAATCGGAAAGGGATTGTGGCTCAATGTTTAAAGAATTATTGTCTATGAGGTAATGGACTAACAGAACAAATTGTGGGAGAAGGAGACAAAAAATTTAAAAAGCAAAGCAAAATTCATGAAACGATTACTTAATAGATCTGCAGTGTTGACTCTTGTGAAATGTGCCTCCTGACTGAGAATAGAGCTCTGTCCTGATAATCAACACTCATTCCTTTCTCCAGAGAGGGCATGGGGACAAGGAGGAACATTCTCTAGAAAGTAATTTACTAGAAATGCCAAAGCTTCAGTGAAATCCTGATGGGCTGAGAGATCCATCTGGTCCAGCACTCTGGGAAAGAATTGGAGGAAAGCCAATGGCCCTGCATAAGAAAATGGGAGGTGCCAGGGGAGTTTTAGCACCAGGAATGCCAGTCAATCACTGTTGCAATAAAAACCCCCTCCAGTTCCCCAAACCTTCAGGAAAGTCTTACATAAATAAGTTCTTTGTGGGGTTTTGTTTTTGGAGGAAATCATAGAAAAGGAAACGTTGTATGTTGGAGCCAATGGAGGCAAAGGCAACGACTAAGTAACAGCCCTAAGAGAGAACAGAGAACAAGATGCAATGAAGACTGAAGTTGGAGTCCAATGTGATCATGAGATGTATAAACTTCGGACTTTTGTAGAAATCTTGGTGTGGGTGTCAGACTTTTCACAAGTCTTGGAATGGGAATGCTCAGCCCTTAAGGACAGCTTGTCACCAGTAGACATCTACATTGCAACACCTTAGTTGGAAATGACCTACCCAATAAAGACTTAAAATTTCACTGAAGTTTTGATATTTTTTGTACAACAATTTCTAGATAATGCTCATCCTTGTCTCTCTTCCCTAGTGGTCACCTAAATCAGCTTGTGTTTTTCCAAATAGGAAAGAAAGTGGGTACCCATCAGTGTAATGGGAATGCCAAAAATGGTCAGAGAGAATGTTTACATAAGCTATCAAATGGTTCCAGCCCTCTGATTTTGCCATCAGCCTTCTTAATCATAAATAATAAAGCCAAGAGTCAAAGAATAAAAAATGTTGTCAAATTTACTCTGAAGAAAAAAAAAGACACTTAAATGGAGGGAACAATGAAGTATCTAAAGTAACTTCAGAAATTCGCACAACTGCCATCAAGAGTCCTTGATGAATTATTTGAATTGGATGTGAGTTCTGTGTGGGAAAGGTTAATTCTGTTCAAGCCTGCCTCAGACGGATTTGACAGCCGTTGGCAAAGCTCTGCTGTCGACGGGGAGTTAACTCACCAGAACCCACTTTCTGCTGTGGTCCAGTTAGTAATTGGGGATAAGGCAGCCTGGAGCCTCAGCGTCAAAGGTGTGAAAAGACTCAGACACTCTGGGGCTGAGCATGTGATGCACAGATAACCGATAATATAATGTTGTGATGCTACAAGTAATAAATATGAAATTTAAGCCCTTGAAAATGGAAAAATCTATACAATTTCCAAGTATTTTTTAAATTAGATTATTATAACTTGTTAAAGTTATTTTCCATATGGTAATCTTATTAGTAAAAAAAAATCTGGAAAAGTTGTTTTGCGCTTCCTTACACATTACATGGCCTATGTTTTATGGCTGTGAGGTCATAGCTGTGAAATAGCCCCCTTTGACAACTTGACTATGATGTATGCTGTTATATTTCAGTAGCTCAAGGTGATTTTTTCAGCTGGATGAAAAGTTCACTCTATTTCATCATTGCTGATACCATTTTCATTTCTATTTCATCCATGAAATACAAAATGCCAGAGATTTGGAGACACCATTTGGAACCAGTGCAAAATAGTAGAAACTGATAAGATAGTAAGAGAAATAAATAGACATTTTATATATCCCAATACTCATAATTAAAATTAGATATGGGTGGCTCACCTCTCTGATAAGGTAAGAAAGAGTCTCAGTTATAGGATAACTTGAAACCTGCTGCTGGTATTTGAAATACAAATGTTGGCTCTCACATTCCTTCTTCTTCCTCTTCCATTTGCTGCAGTATCCTCAGCACCACAGCAGTTGGCCTTTGGTCTTAACTTACTGAGATATCCAGAGAGAACAATGGTGGGACAAGCATCTGCCAGCGGAGGACATCTGAGGAATATATAAGATGACAGCTGGTAGATGCCACTAATTGATAATCATGTATCTCTTGTGAGGTTCTGATTCTCTGGGTGAAAACTTTCTTAACTTCAGCATATGAAAGTCCAGCTAAGCCAAGCAACTCTTAATTACGTGGAGGGTAATTATCAGCTTCTCCATCATCTCAGGTCTGGCTGACCCTTCTTTTTCACCTACAAGCTACAGGAAAATCTAGCTTCAGTATAGGATGGCAACCCAGCTAAACCCAGTGACCACATTACACAGCAGGTCCAAAGGGCCTAAATCCATATATATGTTGTTGAGAGTATAGACTCATGTTATGGAATAGGTTAGAAAAGGACAAGGTAAGAAAGTGCTGGACTAATGCACAAAAAGCACTTCCAAAAAGTGAGATCTGTGTGTACTCAGAAGACATCCCACCAACATCCCCTGCAACATGGGTTTGATTCATGTGCTCCTCTAACCCTGTAGTCAGGCCCTGGATATAATATAGACTTACTTGAGAAGGTCTAATCGCTTTAATGTTTTCTTATATGTGTGTTCCAAATATTTTAAATTGATTTTGAGATAAAGAGGAAGGGGGGCAGAAACACTGACGCAAGAGCAGAACCGCGATGTTCTGCTCCTGCCTGCCCCCTACAGCAGATCAAGCCGGCAACACTGCCATGCGCCCTGACCAGGAATTGAACAGCAACTCCTTGATGAATGGGACGACGCCCAACCAATGGAGCCACACAAGCCAGGGCTAGATTTAATGTTTTCTAACAGAAAGGATTGCTCTGGACAAAAGGATGGATATTTGTTCAGAACACACTATGTGCTAGCTGGTAAGGAGAGGAAAAGAACAACAGCCTCACTGTCTTCGTGGTGAGAAGTGCAACACAAACAGGGCCTGATGCACATGAGGTCCTCCTACCTCTACTGGGCCTCAGCTCCCAGGGCCGCCCTCTTCATTCTGCCCCCCGAGTCTGTCCCTAGTGGACAGTGGCCCACGCTCCAGAGCTCTCCTTTCCATGTTTCCCTGTTGAAACCTCCAAAGCCACTTCCTTGTGAGGCTGATGACAAGCAGAGGTCCAAAGAGTTTGAACTATTGAAACCTCCAAAGCCACTTCCTTGTGTAGCAGTCATGCTCGAGGCTGATGACAAGCAGAGGTCCAAAGAGTTTGAACTACTAGCTCAAATGGTTCATAATGCTTCAGATGGGACCCCATACCTTTTATTACTTGTCCAGTAATTCTGCTATGTGTCCTTAATACAAACCCCCCATGAAACCCAAAGTTTTAGTTCAAAGGAATGAGTTGTTTCTTAAGGTAAATTTTCAGGCATTTAGGTTCACACACGAAAAAGAGATTTTTGGTTCAATGGACCACCTAACCGTATCCTACCTACACTTAAGACTATACCTGCCATCTAAGAATTTAGGCCTTGCTTTTAGGCACAAAACCTGCAGATAGAAAATCGGATGATTTAAAACACTGGGGGCATGCAATAATGGAAAAGAGTGAGGCTGATAGTTGGGAGGCTTCTTACAATTTCCAGCTCTATTATCTACCAACTGTGTGGGTTTGGATAAGAAACCAGGTAGAATTGCTTTGATATGGAAGAAGGAAAGATAATGCAAATTACAACTAGCAGTGAACAGGGATTTTATCCAAATGTGAGCACCCACTGAGGCACTGTTGGGGCCAGCTCCATACCTGAGGAGGCAGAGGGAAGTCATGCAGCTTTTAGCACCTTTGTTTTCACATGGAGGCATCTTACAATACCATCCTTGTCCTCAGTGCTTTGGCTTCCCTGGTCTTTCATACTTCGGGTCTTGAAGTCTCTGTCTTTATGATTTATGCAAGTGGCTCATACACCTGGTTGAAACCCTCTCCTCATAGGCCTCATAGTACTGAACACCTTCAGACAGATACCTTAAAATAGTCGGTGTCTTTTCCCCTGGGAGACCATGGCTTTTAATGATTCCCTGGCTTCCTTTGGTTGTCTTCCACCATTTTGGGTTGATAATATTCATATACAATTTTATTACTTTACAAAATACATTTTTTCAAGTTTTTAGTTCTTATTTTTTCTTGTTAAAAAGTAATAAACATTCACTTGTAGAAAAGTTGGAAAACAGAGAAGAGAATAAAGAAAAATAATAATTTTCATACTCTCACCTACCACAGAATATCATTGTTAATCTTTTTGGTGTATTTCCTTTCAGTCATTTTTTTTCATTCCGTATAATGTACATTTTATTTAGTTGGAATACACTGTTATCTCTGGCTTTCCTCCCCGCCTCCCACTCAACATGTTACCACACAGATTTAGGGACATTCATTAACACAGTGTTTTTCAATGTTTTTGTTTGCTCTAGACCAATATTTAAACTTATTGCAACAATTTTATTAATTTATGCAGAAAGGTGTACAAATAAGACCTTGAAAACATCATATCCTCCCTGGATCTCAGATTCTTCATCAATAAAATAGAAGGTGAACAATACTAATCTGCAAGGTCTGCAATAGAGTCTTTAAAAATAGAATATAATCTTGGAGGGACATTTTCCCTCTTAGATTCTGCCACAAGGACCTTAACCATAAGCACCAAGATCTTGTCTAACAATCCCAAGAAAAAGGATTTGTGGACTATTGCAGATATGACCCAGGTGACATAAGAAACTGAGACTAGTACAATTGTGCTCTTAGTGAGTAAAGAATGAATAAACAAATGAACTATTCATAACAAAGAAACTAACTCTTGCCATTTCAGATGCCATATATTCCAGTTTATCTTTTTCATCTAAGAATGATAATTAGTACCATAGATTGGGGTTTTTACTATCTTTGTTCCAATTCGGTCCTTGGCTTTCTGCTTTACTTACTTCGCATTGTATTTTCTTTACTTAAACTATGTCTCACCGCAATCTTGTTTTGTCTGAAAAGGCTTCAGAATCCTGTCCATGAAAACATTTGCCCTTACTAGGCCTTTTGTTCTATATAAACCTTGAGCAACCATTTCTTCCTGTTCAGCATCAATAACATACCTATTCTAATTTTCTGCAGGACTTTGGATAAATGCTTAAACTCAGAAAAGCTTCAACATGAAGAAAGTGAGTTCAGGCCTTAATTCTTTTAATCCAAGGTTTAAAATCTTCAAATTGTGCTTCCAAACCAGTAGGAAGTAATTTTTCCTGAAAGCAGATTATTGCTTCAGTATGATACACAGGGTGCAGCAAAAGTAGGTTTACCATTGTTTGCATGGAAAGTTATACAATTATCTATAATAATAAAAGTGTAATATGCTAATTAGACCGGACATCCTTCCAGACGTCCTTCCGGAAGACCTTCCAGATGAAGCTGGGGCTGCGAGGGTCAGGCAGCTGCTGCGACTGCGAGGCCTCTAGTTAATAAATAATAATACAAGAAAAAAATCTGTTTCGTGTACTCACAGCTATAAACCTGGTTTTTGCCCCACCCTGTATAAGTGTGGTGTCACTTTTATGAAAATGACCCATATGAACTTTCAGGTAAGATTGCTCAGTTTAGTTTTTGTGTTTAACTCTTTCCTGGAAAGCTAGGGAAAGATTACTTGAAAGAAAATGATGTATATGTAAAAGCACCTCTGGTTTCCAGAGCAAGCACTTAATATATGTAGCTCAGATGGAGCCCAAATCTTTTCACATTAGAAGCACTCTTTGGAATTACAAAACCTTCTCACCAGGAGGCTTCATTAAAAAGCACAGAGGTTTCACACCAGGTAACCAGGGTACCTTGAGCTAGATGAGGGTGAAAGCGAGGAGAGATAAATGAAAAGCGTTATATATAACCCAGATCCCAGAGGATGGGCTCAGAGCAGTCACCCTGGGCATGCATGGCCTAGGAAAGAAAACAAGAACCAAGTTCTGAGGACATGATGGCACATGAGAAGGTGAGGAGGAGGTGGGAAAATCCTACTCCAGAAAGAAAGCCTCCCTCAGAGTCTTTTAGATGGACCTTATTCTCTGCAGTGACCTCTCCCCTTTAGACCCAGTCTCTGTTATCAAAAGACTAGAAACATTGGGCTCTTTCAAGAAAAATGACATTCACATTTTCATGGAAAAATGTGTTTAGATTCTTTCCTTTCAGAGCCAGAATATTGTTTAAATGACAGGATTGGATGTACTTTCTCTATTCTACACATTTCTACGTCTTGGGAGCCAGATGCTAAATTGTTTCCAGCCAAGTTAATAATGGCTCTGGTAGTAAAGCTCCCAGGGGATCCAAAGAAGGAAACTGGCTTGCATTTCCAGGGCTCTGTTACATGTGTTGGCTGCTGGGTGGATTCAGATTAGTCAAATAAAGGGAGGAAGTCAGGCATGGAAGCGAATTAGTTCACTGTGTAACTCACCCAGGCAACCACTAAGGTGACAACCTGCTTATCAGTGTGCGTGTGTGTTCACCGGCACACCTGTACATTCCCAAAACTTTCAGTCACTTTAGTTTAACTGCAAACGTCAGGCTGAGTCATATGACAAGATGATTGCCTCAAGAGAGCATTCCATGTGGTGCCATTGACTATTTTTCTGTTTACTTGGTCACTGATGCTGTCCATCAACAAGCACCCTTTGAGAACGTAGTTGATGGGAGGTGACAAGCTAGGTGCTGCAGAAGGTGCAGATATGAGTTAGTCAAGAGCTCTGCCTCAAAGAAACTCCCAGAATAAGGCTTCAGCTAAAGATATGGCATGTATTAATATAACATGTATAAATGGTTTATTTTTAGGTTAGTTATTTAGTGTGTAATAATAATAGCTATCATTTATTGATCCCTCACTGTGTACCATGTGTTCATGGGCATTATAACTGATTTTCACAGCCACCTTGCCAAGCATGTCACATGCATTTCAGAAACAGGGAAGCTTAGGCTCAGAGAGGTTACATGGCTTGTAAATGACAGAGCCAGGCTTTGAATTCTAAAGCATGGCTCTTAACGCTGTATTGGTATACAGTGACTCTGGTTCATCTGTCCCTCATGAGATGGTCGGATGATGTGCAAGTATCATGGGAGCTCAGAGTAGGGGAAGAGAACCTGAAGTGAAGGAACTGGGGAAGGCTTGAGCTTTTAAGCTATGCCTTGAAAAATTTATAGGTCTTAGACCTGAGGAGCTGGGAAAGGGAGGGAAGGAACAGGATGGGGAAGACCTGTTGTAGAGAAGAAAGTGTGGAGAAAACACATCTGTGAGGAAAGCCTAGGACATGGGGAAAGAGAAACCATCTCAGGTACTGAATGAGAAAGCTGCAGAGGTAGGAGGGGCAAGCGATGGGTTCCTTGGACAGCAGGCCAGGATTTGTGAATACCTAAAAAAAGGCAATGCGAAGTTGCTGATGATTGTTGAGAAGGGAGGTGGCTCAGATTCAGAATGGTGGGACAGCTGGAAGAGCAGGGTTGAAGTCACTGCACTTCCTTAGATGAAGCAAACCAGTGCTGTGAGGATGGAGAGAAGGAGCAGCAGAGGTATTTAGGAGGTAGAATCCATTGGACTGAACAACAAACATAAATGGCAAAAGGAGGGGTTAGAAATAAAATAATCCTTTTGTGCCTGCACAGCTGGAAGTTATGACAAATACTAAATTAGCCTCTAAACTGGGTCATTGGCACTTTCTAAAGTGTTGGTTCTCAGATTGTTTTGACCTGTGGCAACTTAAATGGGCCCAGAGACCCTATTTAATCTCCATACTCTTGCTTACTATAGAAAGAAAAAACAAAATGAAGCTACTTTTATGAGATAAAAAGACATATAACTCTAAAAAGTTAATTCATGCCAAAACAAAAGACTTAGACATCGTGAAACCATGAAAAAAACATACAATATGTCAGCTTGAGGTCACCTGGAGAACCCCAGGATCACTAGTGAGTCCACACCTCCAGTGGAGAATCCTTAGTATTATTTACCACCTGGGCGAGGGGTGGTTGCAGTTAATCCAGTCAGTAACTCTGATTGGGCATCACCATGTGCCACATTCTGTGCTAAATAACTTTCCTGACCAATTTCCTTTCCTCTTCACCTGTATCAGTTCCCCAGCTTCCTCTCTGAATCCTCCCAACCCCACCTCATCTCCCAAAAAAGTATTTCAAATGGGTTGAAGTGTTGTTCCCCACTTAATTCAAACCAAGAGAGATGTAATCTCTATCACATTTGTACCCTCACCAACCAACGTCCTCCCAGATATTAGCTCTTGCCTGCCTCCCACTGTACGTTTGTGAAGGAGGACACTGATCTTCAGAGCTCCTTGTTTCTTATTTTATGATATCTAGCCTTTCTATTGCCGGCAGCAGTCCACAGTGGAGCCAAGCAGAACTACAAGCCTTGCATACTCCTCACTGGAGTTCAGTTTTTGCAGCCTTGTCCTGATGTAATCTGCAATCCAATATGCTACTTAGTCTCTCCAAACTCTTATCAACATTTTAGATTTCAATGTGCCTTTTCTAGGCTGAATATCTGTGTTTTCACTTATGTCACCCTAAGTGAATTACCCTTCCATTGTTCGTGGTCAAATCTCAAGTTGTTATTTCCTGCCCATACAGCTAGTCCCTTTCCCCTCCATCCCTTTGGGGCAGTTTCTCAATTGTCATTGGTGTTCCCAGATCCTATCGCTTTCAGGTTTCATCTGTAAATTTAATTATGAAGCTCTGCCCCCTTTGGCTTCATTTCATTTCACAGTACAAATGTTAATTATGTATTCATTCTCCACAAGGCGCCATGGACTCCAAAGACACATGAGACATGACCTTCTGTAGCTATATGAAAATGAAAAAAATTAATTTTATTCCCATTGTTGAATCCCCTCACCTAATCACTAGACCCTCTGATCCTGCACTCAGATGTTTCTATGGCCACACAGTTACTTAAGAAATGGTCATTAGAAAGGGGAAGGCAGAAGCAGAAAAGGCTGTCAGAGTGAATCTAGAAAACACCATTAACTCAAGTCTTCCTGAAGGGCCCTGACCTGTCTTCCTACCCCAGGTTCAGTCTGAGCTTAAATGTACTTCCACCTTTGCAAGTATAGACTCTGAGCACAGCTATTGCTCCCCTCCTCACATATGCAGTTCCAGTGCCTGAGTTTAGCTTCTCCCTTCTTCCTCCTGCACACCTCCCACCTTGTCCCTTCTACAGAGGGGACCATCCTAAAGTATGCCTTTGGAGAGACCAAGGCACCCTTTGCTATCCTGAAACATAAAGAGGAAGCAATCATGGTTCAGCATATAGCACACCTGTCATGTCTCCTATCTATGAAGTCTTTCCAGACCCTTCAATCTGGACATTTCCATTGTACTCCAGCACATTTGATGGCTCCAATAGCCCTTTGCTCATGGTGCTATTACGTAAGTTATGTGGGCTGTCTGTTAGTCTTGCTCTGCTTGCCTTGTGAGCAGAAACTGGAAGCACAAACCATTGGTATATCAGTTGTCTTTATATGATCTCCCTTACCTAGAACACAAAGGGTGCTCAGTAAATGTCCACTGAATGACTCTTCAGAAAAATATTAGAGAATATAAATTATCTTTTCAGACACTGTTTTGTCTCACCAACAATTGTCTTTCATTGAGTCATTGATTTTCAATTTGTTACTTCAAACAAAGTCTTATTTGTAAGATTCCAGCCCCAATATATAAATTATAATAGTGGATCTCTTCTTGTTCACATAGAATGGAGAGCCCACAGAAAGCTCCAACCTTACCCACTTGCCTCCTCCCCATCTCCACTCAAGCTAAAATACCTATTCCACATCCCTCCCCATATGTAAGTTCTTCATTTCTTTCAAGGCTTGGGCCAAATCTTTCTTCCTTCATGGGGACTTCTCTCTGATCAACCTATCTATGGGGCCTTGCAATTTCTGAACTCCTGAAAGTGCTATTGTCAATTTTACTCTTTCATCAAAAACTCAGTATATACTAAAGGACATTCATCACTGAAGCAAGTTAAAGGCCTAGTCCAGGGATATGTGCTTTAAATATATTATCCTATTTAATCTTCAGGGCAAATGAGGAAATAGAAGCTCAGAGAGGTTAAGCAATTTGTCAAGGTCACACAGCTATTAACTGGCAGTGCTAGGATTTAAACCATGAGCTACCGGATTCACTGTTTCCTGTTTTTATTCTGCCATTATTTTACCTTTTCAACTAGATGGTAAGCTGAAGTGTAGAAACTGCATCTCTGCTTCTTTCTCTCCCTGCTCTATCCTCATACAGTGTTTCACCCTGTGGAAGAGTGTAATTAATCTTTTTTTTTCAGAGATTAATTGGTTCCCCAAATGGATCACACTGTTTCTCACCCCTTTCTCCTCTGACATTTATTGAAGTAGAGGCTGTCAGCTTCTGAATAGACTATGGTCTTACTCTATTTCTTCCTAAAGCAAGTTGTATTTCTGAGGCCTACAAAGACAGATTTTCACTGCTGAAAATATTAAGCGCTTCCTCAAAAGGCTGGAAGGTAAGCAGGAGTTTCACAGAAGAAAAAAAACAACAGTGACCTCCTCAAATAGAGTGGGGAGACTCAAGGCAGGAAACCGAAGGTGCTGTCAGAACAGCTGTCTGGAGAAGGGAGAGTGGAGAGGAAAAAGATTATTTAGATTTTTACCACTTGGGACCCTTTCCCCAGTTTAACTTCTGGACTACATTTTTAACAGCGAGTAATAAAAGCCTTGCTCTCAGTGAACTCTGGCCCCTCTGCCTGGTTGGGATGCCTTGTGTGCAGCAGCCCTGAGGGGACACCCAGTGGCCCAGGTCGGGTAATTGATTGGGGGAAGCCCCGGGGGCCTGGCCTGCCTGCCACCCTCCCCACACTTGCCATGTGAATAAACAGGCCTGACTTCTGCAGGAGCCCCTTCTCAGGCCTCACTCCTTGGGCCCTCTTACATGGAAATTAACCATAGTCTTAAAGTAAAGGAGAAGATGGCTATTGAGCCCAAAGCCCTTGTGAGTGCATCCACATGATGAGAAGACAACAAATAGAGTCCTAGTAAATGAGGCACCTGTGTTGGCTAACTTTGGATCTATTACCTCTAAAATTTAAGTTTTATGTCCTTACTATAGTATATGTAACAATATTGCTAAAATGTCAGATGGTTAAACTAATTTTAATTTTTATATTTTGATTTGAATAATTTAAAGTTATTTTGGTGATTTCAGTAGAAGCCTCATTCATCTTGAAATATTTACTTCAAATACCTGTGTCTGGAAATATGATAGTCTCTAATGCCTGATATGTTTACAATTTATATGGATAACAAATCAAGCCTGCTCTTTAATAACTTTTGCAAAATGCAAGTAAGGACAGTAGCAACATTTTTGAGAACAAAACACACACACATGCAGAACACAAGCAAAATGTGCTTTCAGAAGGGAAAGCAGGGGTCAGATGATAGACATGGTTATGGGGTGTTCACACAGTTGTGCTTTCTGACTGAGACAAACAGATATTTGTTTTAAAAAATGAAATATATTCTATTATTTTGCTATTCATTGAGGAAAGTTGCTATTGTTATAGTAGACTTAAAAATGTAAAAATAAAACCCTTCATTTAAGTACTGAGTTAAATTCAGTGTTTCCTATGAATTTCCTGATTCCTATGATCTGACACGTATAAATAGCTATTTATCCTACATCCTTTTCTCTTTTACCTTTTTTAAAAAAAATTGGAATATGGTGGGGAAAATACAGAATAAAAGTACATAACCTAAAGAAAAGTTGTTTGTGGAGAGAGGTTATAAATGAATTAGTATACAAGTAAACAAACCTAATAGCAGAAGCCACTGAAAGTAAAGTAAAAAGACAAAACACAATCTAAAAAAAATTGCCAATTATATCAGGAAGGTTTCCTTTCCTTTATATATAAAGAGTTATAACAAATTAATAAGAAAATCTCTAAAAATCCAATTTTTAAAAATGAGCAAAGTAGATGGACAAGTCAGAGAAAAGGAACTAAATGTGGTTCTGCATATTTCATATGAAAAGATACTGTCAGCCAGATGGAAAAGGTGAAATTCCATGTTGGGAGAAGATGGGGAAATAGGCTGATACGGGTGAAGAAACATACAACTGCTATGGAGGACAATTTAGCCACATCTGTCAAAATTGCTGATGCATTTCATCACAAACTCAGTTTGTGATGAAATCACAATTGCAGGTATTTATCCCATGCAGCTTATTTTACGCAATGAAATAACATACCTACGAAGCTATTTACTACAATACTGTAATAGCAAAAAGTATTTTAAAAATGGAAATGGTGGTCAAAAGGGACCCAGTTAAGCAAATTGTCATATAGCTCTGCAGTTCTTTATCTGAAACCCTGTGATTTGATGGTGTTTGCACATCAGTGTTTCTTGAAAATTAGAAAGCTAATGCAGTGCTCTTTTTTTATGTAACAACCCAAAGGATCTGAGGCAACACTCAATAATCAAATCCATTAATATTTCTGCAGAGGAACAATGAGCATTCATACTAAGTGGGAGAAATACAACTAATGTCAGTGCATGTTTTGTCACCAAATGAGTTTTCGATAACTTCAGGAAACTTTTGGTTTCAGAGTTTTTCTAAATTAGGAATTACAGATAGGTGATTGCAGGCATGTTAATCTATACAATGGAATACCATAGCACTGTAAATAAATGCAAAGACAGTTACCATACTAACTGTCCAAGGTACACTAATTTAAAAAAGACATAACAATTTATGGACAAAAGTTCAGAAAAAGAGTAAGAGAATGTATGCCTTTGCTTATGCAAGCCAAAGATGGCTCTGAAAAGGCTACATTTATGTTTGGAGAAATTGGGAGGGGCCTAGGAACTATGTGGGTGGGGGAGACTTTTCACTGTATATGCTTGCATATCTGTTCTATGTAAGTATATTACCTATTCAGAGTAAATAAAAAAAAACATTTTCACTGTAATTGCTAAACAAAACATGTGTGTGGATTACCAATGGATGCCCAGGCTTTATCCTTGTAAATTCCTCATGCACCATTCATTAAGTTCCAACTCTAGGTGAGACATTAAGCATGGTGCATTGCCCTGATGATAGCTGGTCACTGGAGGTAGGTATTAATATCCTCCTTGCAGAGATGAGGTAACCAAGGTTCAGCTAGAACCACACAACAGTAAGTGGTGAAACTGCCTGAGCCTGAGTTTTATGGCACAAAAGAAATTTTGAAAATGACAAGTAGGTGGTTATTTATTGAGAACATGTGTGGAAGTTATGACCAGATGATGATTCTTTTTTCAATTCTTGGGACATTTGAGATTCTTCTCTCTTCTGAGTCTTCTAAACATGTCTCATGATACAGCATTAGGAAGCCTGCAGAGGAAGGGTTCTGTGTCCTGGGTGAAGGTGGAGGAGAACTCCTCCATCATAAAGAGTGGAAGCTCTAAGCAGGGGTCCTCAAACTTTTTAAACAGGGGGCCAGTTCACTGTCCCTCAGACCGTTGGAGGGCCAGACTATAGTTTAAAAAAAAACTATGAACAAATTCCTATGCACACAGCGGCGGCAAAAACACCAGGCGGGCCAGATAAATGTTTTTGGTGGGCGCATGTGGCCCTCGGGCCGTAGTTTGAGAACCCCTGAGTCTAAGGGGCCCATGTCTGTTCACTATGAACAAACTATCTGGTCAGAGAATGTCCCCCGCTCCAGGTTTCTCATGAGCACTGCCTGGGAAGAAAGGTGCTATGGACTGAAAGTTGATGTCCCCTCAAAAATGATATGTTGAAACTCTAGTCTCCAGTATGATGGTATGTGGAGACAGAGCCTTTGGGAGGTAATCAGGTTTAGATGAGGTCACGAGAGTGGACCCCTCATGATGAGGTTAATACCTTTCTAAGAGACATAAGAAAGCTTAATTCCTCTCTTTGTCTTCTCCCATGTGAGAATACAACAAGACAGCCACCTGCAAACCAGGAAGAGGGTCTCACCAGATGCCATATCTCTTGGCACCTTGATCTTGGACCTCTCAGTTTTCAGAACTATAAGAAATAGATGTTTGTTGTTTAAGCCACATGGTCTATACTAATTTCTATGGCAGCCAAAGCTAGCTCTCACTCTTGAAACACTCAACTTCTGGCCTCAAGTACTTTATATTTGAAATTATAACTTGAAATTCATCAAAACTAACACATACCAATTGGATTTGTATTTTCAGTCATTATTCAGTATTCATGTTTTATGATCGAGAGAAGCAACGTAGGACAATACATATATTTTTCTCAGGATGAAGTACACAGTAGGTGTCTGGACCTACTGATGTGGGAAAGTCTGATGGATTCAGTGTCAGTACCAAAATATTCAGGATCTCTCTCTTCTCAGAACCCCAATAGTCATGTTCCCATCCACCAGGAACAGGAATCATATGGGAGGCTTTGAATTAAGCTGACCTTTAGCCAATGACTCCAGAAGAAGTAAGGAAGAAGTAGTGAGCTCCAACAACTGATACAGACTTTGAAGCTGGACTTCTAGGTGATCAATAACAACCTCTGTTCATCCTGGGCCTGTCCCAGTTTTAGCATTGAAAGTTCCACCTACTGGGAAATCCACCAGTACTGATCAAATCAGGATGACTGGTCACCCGGCCTAGATTTTAATCCCAGCTCTATCACTCCTTAGCTATGTGACCTTGAGCAAATTACTTACCAACTCTGTATCTCACACATGGTTTCTCCACCTGTAAGATAGGGAGAATAGCCCTAGGTGGTTTTTCAGCATCAGCCTGCAGACTGGAGGGTCATGGGTTCAATTCCGTGACGTCTATCTCAGTTGCAGGATCGATCCCTGGCCCTGGTTGGGGCGCATTGTGAGAGGCAACCAATTTATGTGTCTCTCTCACATTGATGTTTTTTGTCTCTCTGTCTCTCCCCCTCCCTTTCACTCTCTCTAAAATTCAATGGAAAATAATATCCTTGGGTGAGAATTAACAAACAAACAAAAAACAACAAAAAGATAGAGAGAATAATAGTACCTGCTCCACAGGATTAAGAAGGTTAAATGAGTATTTGTCAATTGCTTAGAATAGTGCTTGGTAAGAGCTCTATGTTTTTGTTAAAATAAATTATTTTAGAGCCTGTTGAGCTATTGTCATAGTTTACAGCCAGTGTGTGCAGCAGGCATTGAGCACTCTTAAATTGCACGACATTGTTGGTGAAGATGGAAGCACAAGGAGATAAGTAACTTTCACCAAGCCAGTTAATCCATGAGTCAATATGCTATAAAACAGGGCAAGAGGCCAGCCTTTCATTTATCTCAGTTTAGCCTACCCATCTGATCCTTGCCTCTTGCCCTGACTGGCTAGCACATAGTGGGCTCACAATAAATAACTATGAAATGAATTCATAACTTTTTTTTAATCCTCACCTGAGGATACGTTTTTATTGGTTCTAGAGAGAGAGGAAAGGAGAGGGAGACAGAGAAAAACATTGACATGAAAGACGAACATCAGTTGGTTGCCTCCCGTAAGCTAACCAGAGATCGAACCCACAGCCTTGGTATATGCCCTAACCAGTAATAGAATTCACAACCTTCTGGTGTATGGGGTGACACTCCAACCAACTGAGCCACACTATCCAGAGAAGAATGCATACCTTTTTCTCACATGGGCCTATTGTAGTTTTTCTTTCTCTTGTTTATTTGCAGAGGAGTATAGCTAATGCTAAGGTTGTGGGCATACTACTTACCTATGATGAGATTTCCTGACACCATAAAATGAAGCAACTAGAGAGAAGAGAGAAAGGTACTTTTCTTTGGCAGGTACTTATGATCTTGAATCTGTGAGTGACCGGAACAGAGAAATGTATGCATTAGTCATAAAATGGTCAGCACTCTGGACACCGGAAGCCTTGAGAGCCTGTAGCACAGTGTAGAGGCATTTGCACAGTCATTCACATGCCTACTATCAGTCACTTTCCTACCCGCCAAAAACCTGCCTGCACTCTTGGGACCTACCCGGACACATGGGCCTGCCTGCTGGGTTTCACCCCAGCCCGGTCCTGAGTCAATGGTGGGGCCAATGGCTGAACCACAGACCTCACGATGTGCAGGCAAGCCTGTGAAAGTCTCCACTCCTGCACTGCTTAACCAGCAGCATATGTTTTTTTGGCTAAAGGTGTTTAAATGAAATCACTTTTTCCATATTACTTTGAAAAGTTTATTTCATCAGCATGAAAATGTTTAATAATATTATTTGGGGGTTTTTTAAAAAAAGAAATCACCATTTCAAAGTTGTTTCTTTTTTATTCACTTAAGGAAAAGAACACAGTGCTATTTAACCCTTTCCTCAAATGATGCGAGTGACTTTGATTTCAGAGGAAGAGTGCTTTGGAAATCAAACAGCACTAATGTCTGTACCAAAATTGAAAGGAAGGCTTGTTCCTGCAGACCTGTACTGGTGTAAGGTGACAGGTTGAGTTTGGTTTGAGTGATGATTGTAATAAAATAGAGCAGGCCCACTGCCCAGCCAGCTTTGCAAGGTCACTGATGTGCCACGAGCAGAGTATGTGCTAATGCCACTCCTGGGGCTGGCAGATTCTGAAACTGTCACAGCTTCTTTCTTCTGGGGAAAGAACCACATTCCCTGAGGGACAAAGGCTTAGCTGGAAAAGCTTCAGGGAACTCTTAGGCTGGGCTGAGAGATCCAGCCTTTAACCTCCCTTGCATTCAACAGAAAGCACCCCTCTCTGATAGTTTTCACTTGGAGCAACAAAATCAGACTGCTCTAACAGGCAGAAAGCAGGCCTGCTCCTAACTTGCATTCTAGCAGGCCTAGGGACAAAGAATATAAAGGGAGGCCCGACTAGTGTAGGTCTAGATATTTAAAAGTTATACAGCAGGATAACAAACTGTTAAATGTGTCTACAATTCTTCCTTGATAAATACACTAGAAGGCCCAGTACATGTGTAAAATTCACAGGCTCCTCAGAGTTCTGCTCCACACATGAGGTCAGCTTAGGGAAAGCTGGGGCCTGTCTCCCAGCTCCCAGACTGTGAGCCATCCTACTGTCTTCCCTCTCCTGGTTCTGTCCAACATCACAAACAGCCCACATCCAAGCTGTGCCCTCACTGCCCACACAGCCCTCGTCAGCCATATCTCAGTGCCAGACACCACATTGCCCATAGTCCCTGGAAGGGGGCCTGGCTGTTTGGGTAGCCATCTAGGGTCCTGGGTCCCAGCTATCCAGGGGCAATCTAGAAGAGGGAGTGCAGGCTTTGAGTGTTCACATGGACCCTGTCCCCTGGGATAGGTATTGGAAGAGGAGAGCCCAGAGGAGCCCTCTCAAAAACAGGGCCCAGACGAGCCTCATGCCCAGGCCATCAGCACTGAAGAGCAGATAGAGGGCAAAACAACACGTGATACCTGGTCAGCACTGAGTTCCCTGACACAGGGGCAACTTTCGTTTCTACGAACTTGGGGAAAGTGGGAAGGAGATGGGTAGGAAGCATCAAAAAAATATGAGTGGTACTTTGCTCAAGGGGTGTGAGTGAAAGAAGGCAAGCGTTTCATGCTAACAATATGAATCAGGGTCAGCTATCTGGGAATTGGCATGGGCTGAAAATGGTGGATCAAACTTTTTATCTCTGGAGATATCCCCTGTTCTCCACATACACGCTGTGAAAGATAGGTCAGACATTAAAGTAACCACAAGGAGCCTAAAAATATGTTCTTCATAGGTGTGGGACTTTGAAGAGCTTTTCTTTTAAAATTATGGGGGAGGGGTGGCATCTTAATCAAGCCGCCTTTCAAAGTCCTAATGGTTTTCAGGTTTTCTCAAGACCTTTCTATAAAACCAGAAGACACAGATGAATTTTAAAACAATTTACGCACATATGGGAGAAAAATAGTACGAAATGCCTGAGGTTTGATGAAAAAAAAAATCAAGAGCAGAGGAGCAAAAGACAAGTCTGTTGATGAGAGCAAATGAGGCACCGAGCAGCACAACGTGGAGTGGTGACCTCATGCGTGGCCCATGCAGACTGTGTGTTAGGATACAAACTGTGTTAACACTTTAGTTCCAAGAAATTTAAACTCTCATTCTTCCTACATTAACTTTTGCCCATATTACACAAGGCAACTTGGATTTCTTTACACCCCTTCCCCTTTGGGGAGAATCACACAAGACCTGTCCTCTTGCTTCTCATCTATGTGCCCCTAATCCTGTCCCCACATTCAAAGCACAAGAAGACAACAATACACAGAGAAATTTGAAGAGCAGCATGAAAATAACTATGAGTTGAAAGGATTTACCCAAAAGGTTTAAAGCTATATCACCTGGCCAAGCAACCACATGGTTACAAGGAAATATGATAGTGGAGCCTTCAGAGGGCGTAAACAAAGGCGTCGGCTACTCCTTGGGAAACATAAATCCACTGATGTGATAGAAAACACTGACTCAATTTGAAGGGAATTTCTATATTGGGAAGATCTGTTAATCTGTTGGTAGTTTCTCAAAGAAAGTGATGGCACCCTGCTAATTTGCCTCATTTGAAACCTGTTTGTCCAAGAAGCTGGAAAAGCTATCTTGGGGAATATACAGCAGGCAAGTCGTGTTCATTTTTCATCTCAATGATTTTTCTATCCTGTTCTCTCCCATTCTCATCTCCATTCTCTTGCCAAGCCCCCCCCTTTGATCCACAAAATCCTCTTTCACGGAAAACATTTTCTAGGCTAAGGGAAGGGAGGTGCTGGCTGATGCCTTGGGATTATGAGTGGGATGGACAATTGGTCTGCATCACCCAGGCCTTTAAAAACCAACAAGAAGGGTTTTTATCCCAGGTTATCCTCCTCTGCAGACCTGGCTTCCCTGTGTCTCTACTGATCTGCACCCTAAGACTAAATCTGTAAGATGTTGACTCAAAATCAGGAGTTCAGACCCCAGTTGAGGCTGAGATGATCAGTGGCGCTAAGAGATGTTTCCACCTCCGTAAGGAGACCGAGCAACAGTCTCTCACACCTTTATAGCAGGGGTATGGCAATTTCCCTAATGTTTTTTCAAGGGCTTTTATTTTTATCCAAATAGCTCCTAGCATTGCCAAGTAAAAGGAGAGGTGTCGCTCTCGTCCAAACTATAAGTGAGCACTATAGACTTATGTGAATCCAATTGAGAGAGAATTTTGCTGGAAGGTCCAAATAGCAAACCACTTTTTCCAGATGTCAGAAAGCCTGAGGTCTGCATGAAGGAAAATGCAGCATTCCGGACTTTTCATTTGGTTTGTCTGTGGAAGAAGAGAGATGAAAGGTTTCATAAAGAAAATGTTTGTTTCTACTCATGCTGGGCTGTGTTCTAAGGGCACCCTAACAGCCCCTGATTTTATATTTTAGAAACACACTCTTGTGTAAGAGCAGAAATTGTGCTGGGAAAAACAGGACTTGGACTCTGGGTTTTATTTACTGAAATAAAGATTGCAGAAATAGATAGAGATGGAGCAAATGGTTATGTAATATATTCCTTGTTATAACCTTGTTGCCAGCACTTACATAAAAGGAGGATTTAAATAAGAAAATTCCTGCTCAGAGTCCCAGGGGGCACTAGGGTCTCAGGGATAGCTGCTGGCAGGCGGGCTGATGCATGTTGGAGATGAGCTGGCCAGAGAAGTGCTTGGTGGCTAAAAGTAGAACTAAGTCATGCAACTAAAAACTAGTCACACTGTATGGAAACAAAACAGCATCGGGCGCTGCTGATGCTTACTCATGAAGAACTCAGCTTATTTTCCTACATTTAGAAAGCACCTAAAATAAATAATAAAACCCAAAGAATGAGGTAGATTTTTTAATCATAAAATATTAACAACAATAAAGCTACAACCTGATACCAGATGTGTTCTCTTCCCACCCTCCTTCACCTGCATTTCTGACTCACTACTTCTTTCCTGAGTCTCTGTTTTTTGCTTGTCTCCTGTATTTCCTCTCAAAACCCAGTTTATCAGGCAAAGGTGTGTCCTCTGTCAGAAGGAAAGTTTTTCTTTGTCCCTTCCAAGTAGCTACATATGCTTGCCTTCTTTTCAGGGTTCCTAAGTGTTCCCATAGTCTACATGCACCCTGTTCGTAAATAAGTAAATTGACATGAGAATCCCTGCATACGCTGCAATATCTCTGGAGTTTAAAGAGTGGGGGAACTTGGGTTCTTAGTGCCACTTCTGACTCTAATTCCTGCTCCTAAATTCCCTCTCTTGTCTATTTCTTTTTAAAATATATATTTTATATGTTTTTATTGATTTCAGAGAGAGAAAGGGAGAGGGAGAGAGAGACAGAAACATTAATGACGAGAGAGAATCATCAATCGGCTGCCTCCTGCATGCCCCCCACTGGGGACTGAGCCCACAATCCAGGCATGTGGCTGACCTGGAATTGAACCATGACCTCCTGGTTCATGGGTCTAATACTCCACCATGAGCCACGCCAGCCTGGCTCTTACCTCTGGAGTGGGCTGATCCTTTTCTGCACTACATGACCCTATACAGGGTATTCTGTCCATTCCATTTATGTCCCCAAAGAAGACTTTTATTGAAGGTTGGGGTTTCTGAAGTCAGGCAAGCAATTACAATGCAAAACAGCACAGAAAACAAGTTAAAATTTGACAGCTTGTACCTAAAATTACTGTGGGCATTCTCACTGTCAAAGTGAACATCACCCATTCCCAGATTATGTTCTGTGTCTCTCCTTGGCCCTCTTTCTTGTACTTGCGTGCATCTTCTTTACCAATTCCCAAACTCCTGATCTCCTCCCTCTTGGTCTAACTAAGGAAATTTTGATAGATTCTAATCTTAGGATGTAGATTAAGAGTGTTTTAAGCTATAGGGCCAGGATGCCTAAACTGAAATTCCAGCTCTATTACTTAATTGCTGTCTAGCCTTGGGCAAGTCACTTAACCTCTCTGTACCTCAGCTTCTCATCTGGAGACTGGGGATAAGACTAGTATCTATTTCAGAGGGCTGTTATGAGAATTAAATGAGTTAATATGTGTAAAGTACTAGAATAATGTCTGGCATATAGTAAACTTTCTATTAGTGTTAGTTACTGTCATTTTATTGACTTCACCTCAGTACCTTTCTGACCACACTCTTGTTACTTTTTCGCAATTGAATGATCTAAACAGAAATAAGTTTATTTTCTAAGAAGAATTTGTTTGCTAATCTGAAATGAACTTTTCTGCTTCCCAAATGGATAGTCACAATGTTTACAAAGTAAGTGGAAGAGGTGGACACTTCTGGCAAACTGTCCATGACTGGTGAGCTACCAGGCACTTCTGATGCTGCCATTCATTTATTTATTTATTCATTGCTAAACAAGCATTTATTGTGCACCATATTAGTTTGCTAAAACTTCCATGACAAAGTACTACAAACCTAGTAGCTAAGAACAACATAAATTAATTCTCTCATAGATCTGGAGGCTAGAAGGCTGAAATCAAGATGTCAGCAAGACCATGCTTCCTCTGAAGGTACCAGGAAAGATCGGTTCCAGGCTTTGCTCCTAGCTTCTGGTAGCCTAAGGTATTCCTTGGCATGGTTTGTCTTCTCCATGTGTCTCTTCAAGTCAGCTTCCTTTTTTAAATATATATTTTAATTTTTTTATTGATTTCAGAGAGGAAGAGAGAGATAGAAACATCAATGATGAGAGAGAATCATTGACCAGTGCCTCCTGCAATCCCTACGGGATTGAGCCAGCAACCCAGGCATGTGCCCTTGACCGGAATCAAATGCAGGGCCCTTCAGTCCACAGGCTGCCACTCTACCCACTGAGCCAAACCGCCTAGGGCAGCTTCCCCTTTTTATACAGACAGAGCCATATTGGATTAGGGCCCACCCTAATGATTTCATCTTAACTTAATCATTTCAAAAGATTCTGTCTTCAGATTAGCCACATTTATAGCTACTGAGGGAACACAATTCTTGCCATAACATGCATCTACTACATTCCAGAACTTCTAGGAACTGAGAATATAACAGTAAAAAAGCAAGGTCCCTGCTCATATGGAGTTTACATTCTGTTTGGAGGAGACAAATAACAAATAAAGACATAAAGTGTCAGGTGGGGAATAGTTCCATGAAGAAGAAGAATGATGCTGATGAGTTGAGCATCATGGAAGGTTTGGTGTTGCTGCTTTTTATCAAGTGATCAGGAAAGATCCTCTGTTAAGATGACCTTCAACAAGAGACCTGAAAAGTGAGGAAATAAGACATGGGAACACATCATAAAGAGAGGTCCAGGCAAAGGACAATAGGTATGAAGTCCCTGAAGTAACATTGCTTGAGTTTTCAAGATGCAGCCAAGAGGCCAGTGTGGCAGAGGGAAGGGAATGGGGAAAGGGCAGGAGGAGATGGAGTTAGAGTGCAATGGGGCTGGGAACTTGCACAGAGGGTCTGATAAAGAACAATGGTAAGTTTACCTTTGGCTTTTACTCTGAGTCTATTTGGGTTATTATAACAAAAATATAAACAACATAAATTTATTTCTCACAGTTCTGCATGCTGGAAGTTCAAGATCAGAGTGCTACATGGTCAGGTGAGGACTCTCATCCAGGTGCTGGTTGCCTCCCTCTGCAGAAAGTGACTGGTGAGGCAATTGGGGTTGGGGAGGCAAGGGGGACAGCGCCGGCCTGCTTGCCTGCCAGCTCCACCCCCCAACACCCTGCCACCGCTGCCAGTTGCCTCCCTCTATGGGCGACCAGTGGGGCGATCAGGGGGGCCCCTGCTGGCACCCGCCTTGGCAGGCCTGGGGCCTGTGAGCTGGGGGCAGTTCCTGTGTTGATAGTCTGCCCCCTAGTGGTCAGTGCATAACATAGCGACCGATTGTTCCACCAGTTGGTCCACTGTTCAGTAGATTTGCATATTAGGCTTTTATTATATAGGACTCTAAAATGAAACCCATAAACATAATTTACTTGCACTCATAATTTTAAAATAATTAATATCTTTATCTAATTATAACATAAAAGAAAACTAATTTATAAATAAAAAAGGTATGCATTTTACTATATAAGTTTTCAAGGATGACTTCTTTAGAAGACATAAAGTAAGATAGTATAGCAGGAAAATGAGGTCTTGAAATGGGCAAAAACATATAGATTACTGAATGTCTAATATGGCACACTTTTCTGAGTTATCTCTACCTTTTACTTATTGCCTTTGAACTAAAAACTATACATTTTTACAAAAAAGGCAGTACTGCAAATGACTCTTGTCCATAGAAAGGCAAAAAATGTCTAGAAGAGTATAATTGATTATTTCCCCATAAGCAATAATGAGTTTTATATCTATTTGTCTATTTGTAAATTTATCTCAGCTTTCTATTAATTGATGAGTTAATTAAGTTTCTTTGACACAAGCTATGTTGTCAGGTTCTCCAGAGAAACAGAACCAACAGGATATATAGAGATATATGAGAGGGGATTTATTATAGGAATTGGCTCATACAGTTATGGAAAGTGAGAAGTCCCATGAACTGTTGTCTGCAAGCTGGAAAACCAAGAAAGCTAGTGGTATAATTCAGTCCAAATCTAAAGGCCTGAGAATTGGGCCAATGATGTCCAAAGGCTTAAGAACCAGGAGTGCCAAGCACAGGAGAATGAGGATGTTTCAGCGTCAGCAGAGAGAGAATTTGCCCTTTTTCCAACTTTTTGTTCCATTCTGGCACTCAATGGATCGGATGATGCCCTCCCACATTGTGAGGGTAATCTTCTTTACTCTGTTTACCAACCAAAAGTTACTCTTTTCTCACAGCCACACTCATAAATAATGTTTACCAGCTATCTGAGCATCTCTTATCTCAGCCAAGCTTACACATAAAATTAACCATTACACAGGCTTATTTTATAGCTGAATGAAAGTCACAATTACAAACATTTTCAAAAATTATCCTTCAGCATACTTGTATGTAAAATTATTGCAAATGTGGCAGTTAAAAAATCAGACTGGTGAAGAGTCAGACACCAGATTCAGAATTACCATTGGTGATGCCACTTTCCAAATATTGAACGGTTCTTGGTAAAGTGTTGAATAAAAGAAAGCACTATTTTCTCTTCAATATGCACAGTTGCACCATCGTTAGAAAGTCTTATATTTATTAAAACTATGAAGAAGCATTTGTGTGCACATATGCGTGTGTATGTGTTTGTACATATAGTTGAGTCTAGGTTCTAAGTTTAGATAATTACATATATTTGACTTAGATTCTAAACTTGGATAATTATGAACAGGGTTTCCACCCACAAGAATGTCCAAGCCAATAGGAAGTTGTGTGGGTATGAGATCATTCTTCACTGTGAAGGACTGTCCTGGAGATAGCAGGCCACTTACCATCCCCATCCTCCACTAGTAGCTACTAGTTCACCCCAATTGCTACAACAACTAAAAACACCCCCCAAATTTCCATAACCCACTATAGAGGGTACTGTCACTGTTGAGAATTACTGATCTAGTCCAAACATACTTTTGGTTCTTGAATCACTTGTGTAAAAACTTAAGCACATGCTTAGTCAATATTTGTTAAATAAGTAAAAATCCAAATGAAGGAAGGTGTGGACATGAATTGTTGAATTTAAAGACTGAAGAATAATTATCTGTCAGTATACATATACCTTTTATAGCTATAGAAAGTTTCCTTAGGCAACCACGCACTCAGAATGCCTTTTTGTGGATTCTTAAAATACTCAATCTTATCTTGAATTAGCAGAAACTTTAAGTAGAGAACTACTAAAGTCATAATTGCATACCTAAACTTCCAGGGAACATTATTTCTTCCTATCTTCTGCCCCTTTCTTTTCAACCTTATGGGCAAAGCCCTGTATTGTAACAACTTCCCTGTCCTCAGCATTCACTCCTCCAACAGCAATGAAAATCACCTGTCCCTCTTCTAATAATTCTACAAGAGCCCCCAATTGCCTTTTGCATCATATTAAAATTCTAGTTAAGCCTTCAAGGCCATCCACAAGTGAATTCTCAATATAAACCCAACTTCTACCCTCTGCCCTTTTCTAGCAATGATGGCCACTCCTCTGCACCTCTGCCTTCACAGCAAACTCTTGCTCCCTCCCATTTTCAAATTACTGAGTTGAGAATCACCATCTCTACGAATTCTTTCTAGATTAGCTCAGATAATGCTATTCACACAGATAGTTCTCAAAACTGTGCACTAGAATCACCTGCAGAGTTTTAAAAATCTCTGAAGCATAATCTCCCCAGAGGTGGAATGCAGGCATTCAAATATTTTAAAACTCGGAGATTCCCAGTGTGCAGCCTAGTTTGAGAACCAGGTGCTAGTGTTACACACTGCACCTGTATCTTATTAAGGTTAAACTTTTTGTTGCACCTGTAAATGTTTTTCTGGTTTGGACTTAATCTCTCCCTCCTTGGTAAAACAGAAAGCCCTCAATACACCTCAATCATAAATGTGCATAGGAATCACTTCCCTGAAATGTGAATTCTGATTCATGAGGTCTGGGTGTGGGCCTGATATTCTGCATTTCTAACAAGCTATTAAGTGTTCCAAAATACACTTTCTAAATATGGTCACATCTGTGTAATACCCCTACTATGTTATCTAACATAGGAATTACTCTCATGCTAAGAATCTCTAGGCATGAAGGAAGGGAAGTATTTTCCTTAATTGGTTTTCTAAGATGTTTTGAGCTGCTCATAGAGTATGTGAAACCTTGGGCAAATATTTTTTTACTGGACCCATGTCTAAATAAATAATTTGATTAAAAACTCTTCACACCCACTAGGATGGCTATAATAAAAGATAATGGAAAATAACAAGTGTGATGAGGATATAAAAAACTGGAACCCTTATGCACTGCTGGTGTAAATTTAAAACAGCACAGCTGCTTTGGAAAACTTGCCTCAAATGATTCAAAATAGAGTTACCATATGACCCAGCAATTCCACTCATAGGCATGTACCCAAAAGAATACTTGTTTTCAAACAAAAACTTACACCAAAATGTTCATAGCAGCACTATTTGCAATAGCCAAAAATGTGGAAACAACCCAAATCCAAATGTCTATCAACTGATGAATGGATTAACAAAGTGTGCTATATCCATAATATAAAATATTATTCAGCTATAAAAACTAATGAAGTGCTGATACATGCTACAACATGCATGAACCTCAAAATATGCTATGTGAAAGGAACCAGACACAAAAGACTACATATCATATGATTCTATTTATATGAAATATTGAAGAATAGGGAAATCCACAGATAGAAAGCAGATTAATGGTTTCCAGAAGCTGGAGAAAGAGAAGAATAGGGAAAGACTGCTTAGTGGGAACAGGGTTTGCTTTTTAAAAATATTATTCTGTATTAGTTTCAGGTGTACAGCATAGTGGTTAGACAGTAATATACTTTACAAAGTGATTTCCCCCAAAACTTCCAGTACCCATCTGGGACCATACATAGTTATTATAATATTTTTGACTATATTCCCTATGCTGTACTTTACATCCCATGACTATTTTTTACAGGGTTTCCTTTTGGTGTGATAAAAATATTTTGGAATTAGATAGAAATGATGGTTGCACACATTGTGAAAGTGTAATTCCAGCTTCTATTCTCTGTAGGTACCATATGCCACTGAATTGCCTACTTTAAAATGCTTAATTTTATGTTATGTAAACCTAACCTCAATTTTAAAGAATTACAAAATCATAGGTCCATGTGAGATAAAGTGATTTATCAATAAAGATTTGGAGTAAAGAATTGCTCATATACTTTGTGATCCAATGAAGCATATGGTGTCCAGGCACCACCTCTTCCTATTGAAGTCCAGGAACTCTCTCTTCAGGTTCTTTATTGTCAATTACTCCCTTGCTGGCTAATTTCATATATTTCACCATGAGACAAAAAGCAGCCACATTGTTATTACTCACATGACCATGGCTTGTTAGGACCTGTTTGTATTGGAATTATAGACCTAGTTCTTACATTTATTTGACTCTAATTGCATCATAACCATCTGAATATTGGCTTCCAATGACTCTCTCCAAGGTTGTTTCATCATCTGGTTCATAGATTATGACCACAAATACAAGTTTTCCCCAGAGTATATAGGCAAATTTAGACAATAGTTTGTGTTCTGGTCATGTTAGATTTACTGTTCAGAATTTTGTAAAATAAACATAGAACAACACATCTTCCAACCATGTCTTCTCCTTCATTCTTTAGGCTATAATCTTTGCATTATTGCAACATAAGCTTTTTTATCTGCACCCTGGCTTCCACACACTGCTACCAATAGGGAGGATAAGAAGGACCTGTGGGTAGAGTGGTAAAAGTCCTCTCTTTCATGCAAGAAATATTATTCTCTCACCCTGGGAAGCTTAAGATTGACCTGGAAGAGCATGCTATCGCTATATGAAGTAGAAACAAGAGAATACATTTATTAGTAGGACCACTTGTCATTGAGGAATGATAGTCTTAAAAGCCCTTGGAGGAGCAAGCCACCAGTATGTGCTTGAACCTAAGAGTGGCACCAGTATGGCCCTCTCTGCTGTCTGTGAAGCAGCCTTCTCAGCTTGGTGTATGGAAGGAGAGACCTGCACACCCCTCCTCCGTAGATTTAACAGATTCTTTCTCTCTCTTTAAATTGTAAATCTACTGAGCAAGATCAAGTTCTGAGTCTTTAGAAACACAATCTTGGGCCTCAACCAAGTTTAAGTTTTGGTTTTTAAAGAAACACAAATTGTTGCAAATAATAAAGTGGATGTTTCCAAAGTGAGAGATACCAGTGGCTAAGTTTTTTTTTTTGGGACACTCCGAGTAAAAGGTGTCCTAAGCACAAAATGAACTGCAAGAGTTTTTAAAACTATTTACTGTTTTCATATTGGTCATGGTAGATTTGGTAATGTAACTTAGAAACTGTTGTGTGCAAAGAAATAAATTTTTAGAAGTCTAAAGAAAAGGCAGGCTAAAAAAAACTTAGATTCGATATTGGGAAATGTGCTTAAATGGTGAAATGGCAAAACTGCTTAAAAGTGGTTCAATTTCAGTGGTTCTCAACCTGTGGGTCGAGACCCCTGAAAATACATCCTGCATATCAGATATTTACATTACGATTCATAACAGTAGCAAAATTACAGTTATGAAGTAGCAACAAAAATAATTTTATGGTTGGGGGTCACCACAACATGAGGAACTGTATTAAAGGGTCGTGGCATTAGGAAGGTTGAAAACCACTCTAACTGATATAAAGCAGTACTATTTAGGACATACTAGTGCAGACTATAAAGGCAAATGTAAGCAAACTGAATATATTCTCATGTTCCAGATATTTTTCCTTCTTTGTATTTCTTCTCCAGATAGAGTAAGAGTAAATACAGAATGAGAATGAGTATATGAAGGCCCTGATGGCCCAGTTAAAATTATCAGACTTTGGCGTGGGTGAGCTCATATTTTCAGCCATATTCAGTAATAAATTGATCATCTACTCACTTGAGCATCATGGACTCACACTAGATGATCTATTCAGTTCATCCATTTTCCCAGATAAGTAAATTGAGGCTTAACAAGATTATACCTTAAACTCTGAGAACAGGAAGCCTAAGATAAAATAGTGGCAAAACCCTAACTAGGACTTGGGTCTAGTTCCTGTAACATATCTTGCTTCATTATATCAATAACAAAGCATTTCATTGCTTGTGGAAGGGATCTACGAACTTCCACCGCTGCAGAGTGAACAGCCTCCTGTCTGAAAAACTCACATTTCAAAGTCAACCAGATATAAACAGAAGTGACAAATATCAACTTGTTTTCCCAGTAACATTCTGCTGTCATCTCAGGTGTGGAAAAACACTTCTCTAGAGTCTGCATGGGATGACTAGTACCCTGCATAGTGGCACAGTGTGAGGCCACGCAAGGCAGATGCTTCCCGCAGAGCATGTTGTGCAGCCCAAAGCATTTCCTCTTGCCCATATTGGTTCTATGGAGTTAGAAATGCTTTTTGAGAAATCACAGACTTAGGCTCAGACCAGATATGGAAGGTCAAAGTTTGCAGCTCATTTGGTTTCAACAGTTTGCCTTTCAAAACCTTGTTTTCAATGTCCTGAAAGACAGCAGAGAGGAAAAACTCATTTTTCTTCCATTTATCAATTTTATGACTTTCTCCTTTGTTGACTTATGACTCTGACATTTATTCTGAAAGTTTCCCCTAAATAAGCGGAAAAAAATAGTTTGAAAGATTCCAACAAAGCTTTTCACAGTATAGATCTGGTACCCACATTGAGAACCAACACCCTTGCTTATAGGAAGTCAGTGCCATGGAAATGGCCTAAACCTTAACTCTTTAGTCATGGCCCATAAGACAGACTCAATGGACATTATTTCTTAGTTTCCATGACTCCAATAATCCTCCCCAATAGTATTTTCATAAATCTTGATTGTGAGGAAATACAGAGGCTTGTTGACGAGTAAAAGAAGAGGAATATCTGGTAAATATGTTCTCCCATGCAGTGGGCTCCCTTTTCATTTGGTTGATGGTTTCTTTTGCTGTGCAGAAGCTTTTTATTTTGATGCAGTCCCATTTGTTTATTTTCTGCTTAGTTTCCCTTGCCCTAGGAAATTATTGGCAAACATTGCTGTGAGAGATGTCTGAGACTTTGCTGCCTAAGGTTTCAAAATAAAAAGCTTCTGCACAGCAAAAGAAACCATTAACAAAATGAAAAGGGAGCCCACTGTACAGGAGAATATATTTGCCAATGATACATCTGATAAAGGGTTAATTTTCAAAATACATAAGGAACTCACACAACTTAACAAAATGAGTCTTCCAATTAAAACAATCCAATTAAAAAATGGGGAAAGGATCTAAACCAGTGGTTCTCAACCTTCCTAATGCTGCGACCCTTTAATACAGTTCCTCATGTTGTGGTGACTCCCAATTTCATTGTTACAAATTGAACATAATTAAAGCATAGTGATTAATCACAAAAACAATATGTAATTATATATGTGTTTTCCGATGGTCTTATGCGACCCCTGTGAAAGGGTCATTCGACCCCAAAGGGGTCACGACCCACAGGTTGAGAACCGCTGATCTAAGCAGACAGTTTTCCAAAGTGGACATACAGATGACCAAAAGACATATGAAAAAAACATGCTCAAAGTCATTAATCATCAGAGAGATGTAAATTAAAATGACAGGGAGGTATCACCTCACATGTGTCAGAATGGCTACCATCAACAAATCAACAAAGGACAAGTGCTAGCAAGGATGTGGAGAAAAAGGAACCCTAGTGCACTGCTGGTGGGAATCCAGACTGGTGCAGCCACTATGGAGAACAGTATGGAGTTTCCTCAAAAAATTAAAAATGGAACTGCAATTTGACCTAGTGATCCCACTTCTAGAAATATATCCTAAGAAACTCAGAAGCTAATCAGAAAGAATATACCAACCCTATGTTACCTCGAGAGTATTATTAAGCAAAATAAACCAGTCAGAGAAAAACAAGTATCACATGATTTCACTAATATGTGGAATCTAATGAATAAAATAAACTGATGAACAAAATAGATCCAGAGACATAGAAGCATGGAACAAACAGATGAATTTCAGAGGAAAGGCAGGGTTGGGGGAGTGAGGAGAGATTAACTGGGGAACTTATATGCATATACGCATAGACCATGGACATAGACAATAGAGTGATGAAGACCTGGAAGGAGCTGGTGTGTGGTGGAGAGGGTCAATTGGAAAAAAGGGAGGGACTGCTGTAATACTTTCAACAAGAAAGATACATTTTTTAAAAAGAGGAATCTCATTTTAATATGGTAATTTCCCCAAAATATGAACCCAGTATAATTGGCATTCTGTATGCTATAAAACAACTGTAAATAGGCATTATTCTCAGAAATCCAGAATTCATTTCAGAAAAATGTATTCTTAGTTTCAGTAGCTCAAAGAAAAAAAATGGTTAGCCTTTGAAAGACATTGAATTGATCAGACCAGTATCTCTCTGAATGTTTCAAACAACCTTAATATGTAAAAAAAATGAGGTTACAACAATGAAATTTAGTACAATTGTGAAGGGACATTTACTCATTCATTCTATATATATTAGCAAAGTCCTATATGTGTTAGATATAATGATAGGAGCTGGAAATACACAGGTGAAGACAATAGACATGGTCCCTGTCTTCACAGTCTCAAGAGAGATGCTAAGCACATAATTAAAGAATTTAAGATTGTGATTAACATTGCAAAGAAAAGTCCAGAGAATTATAAAATTACTAGAGGACCGGTGCATGAATTTGTGCACAGGTGGGGTCCCCAGGGGGGTGAGGGAGGGCAGGGACACGATTGGCCCTCTGGGACCCTTGATGGGATGCCCTTGCCAGCCTGAGATCCGGCTGACATTCGCGCTGGTTGTCGGGAGCCACCTGGAGGCCACTTTTATATTGTTTCTTCCTTGCAGAGCATCTAGGGAGGGGAAGTGGCTGCAGTGCCCAAGGCTGACTTCCAGGAGGCCGGTGGCACTGTTGGGATCCTGCCGGCAGTGCTGGTCCATCGGTGCCTGACCTGTTCTCCGGAGATTGGACCTGCAGGACTACTGAGAGAGTGAGTTGCTGCCACTGGGCTGGCAGGCCGCTGGGATGGATCGGTCAGCTGAGCAGTGCTCCTGCTATGGGAGTACACTGACCACCAGGGGGCAGCTCCTGCATTGAGCATCTGTTCCCTTGTGGTCAGTGGGCATCATAGCGACTGGTCGATTGGTTGTTTTGGTCGTTCTGGTCGTTCTGCTGTAAGGGTCACTTAAGCTTTTATATATATACTAGAGGCCCAGTGGACAGATTCTTGCACATTGAAAGGAAATTAATTAGAAGGTGGACGGCGGGGCAGGACTGGGTGAGATGGACCAGACACGCCCTGGAGCCAACCTCCTGTGGTCCCTCCCTGGCTGCCCGGCTCAAAGGGCATCTGTGGAGTGAGTGAGGTCCCTCTGGCAGGTGGGGTCCCTCGGCATGGCCTGCGGGGATCAGGCTGAAACCAGCAGTCCGACATCCCCCCAGAGTTCCCGGAGTGCGAGAGGGCACTCTGCAAAGTTGCTGTTGCTTGGCAGCTCCCGCATTGAGCATCTGCCCCCTGGTGGTCATTGCATATCATAGCTACTGATTGGATGGTTGAACAGTTGGACGGTTGCTTAGGCTTTTATATATATAGATAGGTAAGAACAGGGACTAACATTTTAGACAGGTCATGGAAGGTCTCCTGAAGGGAGAATAGTTATTTAAGCTGAACCCTTGAAAGATAAGAAGAGGTCACTGTTGTCCCTTTAAATATCTGGGGTTTAAACTTATTTTTAATATCTTCAGCATTTATTTTAATGCTATTTTCACTCATCCCCACCAAATATTCACATAATAGTAAAGGTCTATGTTGGTAGATAGGTTAAGAAGGGGGCACTACTCTTATTTAGGGCTACATTATCATTATTTTAAATTATCCAGATCCTAATTCAACTTCCTAAATCTAAGATAGGCCCCATTTGTTGCTCATTAACATTAAGGAAAAGAAATTGAACTCAGAGCTCCCACCTCCCCATTGACTCCCACATGCTCATTAATCACACAAAGTCACTGAACTGTTTAGACACCTTTCCAGGCTACTCAGAGTAACACATCCCTTATGTCTGTCAGTAATTTGTCAGCTCCACAGTAATTGCAGTGTTCTCTGTGAGACACAGTTGAGAAATAATTTACTCAAGTGTGTTATTTTATTTGGGTAGAGATCAACATGAATAGAAAAAGAGACCATTTTAAAAGTCAGTGATGCAGGTCTCATGCTCTAGCGATGGCTTTCTTTGGGATATTTTTAGCAGAAATGGATTTCCATAATCCCATCATGGATGGTCTTACCTTCTTTGGCTCTTGCTCATTTCTTCTCTGAAGACAGAGTGTCACTTTATTTATCTCACCAACCATCTTGAACAAATGCCCTGTTCAATCGGACAAAGAAAAACTGATGTTATATACTCAAAGAATGGTTTTAATATATCAAAGACATTTCTCTGAGTTACTTTTGGGATCTCCAGTGAATTTTCACATATGCAGAGATTAGATCTTTATATAGATTAATGAACAAATACTATGAATAAGTCCCTGATGTTCATATTGTAGCTTTAAGTTTGAGCAATCCACGGCAATGCTTTCCCAACTTCCTCCATGTAATGGTCCACTTGGGCTTCATGGGGACACTCTTCTTGTCCGCGTATCTCCAGCGTCAGTACAGCAGCATTCACAATAACACACTAACTTCTACTCTTTTGCACTTTCTCAGTGTCGTGGTCACACCAATCATGGCCTTCTGAGATTTAAGTCAGAGCCACGGAAGGGACCCACACAGCATAAGCTCCTCAAAGCTTCTATTCCAGTCCTTGAGGTGATAATAGGAAACAGCTCTGCTAACAGGCCAGCTCTGAAGACATCTAATAGTGGAAAAGACAGTTTCCTCCATCTGTTGCCCAGCACTGTGTGTCTTTATCACCCTTCCAGGTGTGAGATTCAGAAGCAAGCTTCTTCTAATTTGGCTGCATTAATTTTATTTTGTCCAGCATTTAAGAAGCATCTCCTACCTCTGTTGTCAGTCTGCAGAAGAGAATCTAAGCAGAAATAGCAGGATTTGTCCTCAGTTGACCTTCAATGAAACTAGGACAGTTAGAAGCTAGGAGAGCAAGGTCTCTCAATAGTATACTAGTGGTCAAAGCTGGCTTTCAGTGGCGCCTCTGCAAATAGCCAAAATCAGTGTCAAACCACCAGCTTATGCAGCCTTTCCAAGATGCTCTGAGTGTTTATTCAGCCACTAAGTGTTCTGCCCAAAGAGGACTCCACCCAATGGTGAGCTAAAGCAAACCAAACATTCATTCTCACAGTTGGGGCTGCCATGCCACCCAGCCCAGCCTTTGATGCTGGCAAAGTCTCACTGCAGCTGCCATCAAGCTCACAGGTGCCAGGCACCTGGCCAAGCATGGCAATAATATCTGGGGCTAGGGAGGAGGAGATGTTTGCACAGGGCACCGTTTCCCTCTCCCCACCAGGAGCGGCAGTAAAAGACACTGTGTGGAAAGAGGATAAGTTCAAGTCCCACTGACCAAGATTTGTATCCCAGCTCAGTCTCTTTCTACCTGTATGACCTTGGGCAGCTTCCTTTATGGAGCTGGGACTTAGTTCATCCATCCAGATGTTTACAACATTCTTTTTTTTAAATATATTTTATTGATTTTTCACAGAGAGGAAAGGAGAGGGATAGAGAGTTAGAAACATCGATGAGAGAGAAACATCGATCAGCTGCCTCCTGCACACTTCCCACTGGGGATGTGCCCGCAACCAAGGTACATGCCCTTGACCGGAATCGAACCCGGGACCTTTCAGTCTGCAGGCCGACGCTCTATCCACTGAGCCAAACCGGCCATGGCAGTTCACCCATCTTTAAAGTGAACATAATGATAATACTACCTTGCAGGATTGTTGTGAGGCTCACAGAAATAAAGAACCTGGTACAGAGTCTGGCAGAGTAGGGGGTGAAATAAATGATAGCTCCAAGCAAAAACAAAACAAAACAAAACTTCCCCAGAGTTCCCCAGGTTCTGTTTATGCCGTAGAAGATGCATTGGGGGAATTGTCTTTGTCCTAAGTCTGCTCTTGAGACCCTAGTGGGCTATGCATACAGCAGATGTGTTTTGCGTTAGAAAGACCAGTCTGGGAGACAGAGTCCTGACCTGCCCCTGCTGTTAACCTGGTCTGTGGCCTTGAACAATTCACCTTAGTTCTCTGGGTTTCACTTTATTCATTTATAACATGGGATTGTTTTGAGTTGTTATTCTCCAAGGCTTTGGGTTTGAATCATTCCCTTGTCACTTACTAATCATATAACTTTTGCAAATAACACCCCTGAGAGTCTTTCTTATCATAATGCTTGTGGTTGAGGGTCTGCAGGACAGGCACACACACTATCCAGAATCTTAATTATTAGCTCTCAAAAAGGCAGCATACAAAACTTTATTAGGGATTTAGTCCAAAAGCCAACAACAATGGAACGTCCTGTGCTATACATTTAGACTACAGCAATGGTCTGTACCATACAAGTGTGGGGAATTTACAAATTTCAATGGTGCAAGATGCTCAACCTTGAGCAAAGATTCCATTATAGCTTCTAAACAGTATTTACTAATAAGGTAAGCAGACTTCTTGGAAATGTTTTCAACTACAAGCATGAAAACACATAAGAGTTTCCCTATTGACAGAGTTAATCAGAACTTTCCCTTCACCAAACATCCCGGTTATCTGGAGCCTCAGCTGAGCAGGCAGCAGGGCTCTCTAGCTCCCTTACTCCCAGGAACTTTTCTGACCCTCCAAACGGGTAGGAGGACCTAGCAACACATTCTGTAATTTCCACATTCACAACTCTCCTGAAATACACCAACAAGGCCCACTTATGGAGTCAATGGGGGAGCAAAGAAATCTCTTCCAAAAAACAAGTACTCCTGCTACTGAAACTGCCACTACAATCTTGATTTAAAAGAATATGGGGAATATTGGATGACATTAACTTTTTTACAGTGCTGTGGCTCCTTCCTACCCACTTTCTGCCACATAATTTGGCTAAAAACAATACATGATGTCATCTCAATAAAATAATGATTAAAACAACACTGAAAAAGGCACCCTGTATACTCAGGGGGCCACCTACTCAGCTGTTCTCTCAAAAATAGTGTTTATATTTCTATTTAGGCATCAGGAGAGGTTGAGAATTGTCTATATAATGTTGGTATAACCTTTTCTGTATCTCTAGGTTAGACCTCGCAGCCTGAATAAGAAAAGCTACTAAAATACATAAGCATGTTCCTGTGTGCTGTTTATGCATATGTCATGAAACATCTGGTCCTGGCTTCTTCTGAGACATTCTTTTTGGGTGTTAGAATTTGTAGTTATTTTGATAGAGAACCATTGGCATGCATACCTCCTTACACATCTTACAGTAAAGTTTTCCACAGAACACCAGGATTAAGTGTCTCTCTTTTGCAGGAGAGGAACATCATCTATTTACTTTTTCTTAACATATTTGATAGATTTTTAAACCAATATCTGTAAGCATTCTCCATGGAGTTTACTCAGATAGAAAATGTTCAAAAGCTTTATCTGTTTTTCCACTGTGTATCCCTAGTGCCAAAATTAATAGGCACTCAATAAACATTTTCTGAATAAATGAGAATATCTCACAATTATTTATTGTAAAACAGAGAGAAAAGCATAATTGGGAAGCCATTGAGTCATAGATGAGGAAGAAATCATGGTTAATGCTTTTTTCTTAGAATTGTAAGAAAAAAAGACAAGTAACTAGTAATAAATGGGAATGAGGCTGATCTGTCATGGAAAAAAATGAAATACCTCTTCATTGTTTGGGAAATAAACACATACACATACACACATGTACAAACACACACATGTACCACACAGACCAGACTGGTGAAAAGCCAAGTTCACAGTCAGGGTTTCCCAGTAACACTCTCTGACTCCAATGTTTCCTCCCAACAGAGTAAGACCCACTGGATTACACAAATCTTTCCATGTTTGTGTCATTTGCTGAGGACACAGTGAGGACAGGGGAATTATGGGAACTATTTTTACATTGTTGTAAAACTTATTTGGCTCAACATTTCCCTCCCCTATTTCTTTCTCATCTATCCTGTCAAAAGTTTCTTTGATTCATTCCCCCAATACTCATGACAAATTTTATTTCCAACGCAGAGCTCTGCAGGAAGTATGAGAATTCAGAAACAAAAAGTCATGAGATGTGTTATTTTCCACCTCCCCTTTCCCATCCCCACATCTCCATAACTTTGTGGTTTTAATATAACCTGAAATAAAACTGCACAATAAACTGTCAGGTGTTATGGAGTAACCACAAAATGCTCAGAATTTCAGCTTGATCCAAATTGAATTGTATGTCCCACATCATGTGCACACCACAGCCTCTTGAATTTGCAGCACTCAGGGTCAAACAGAGTTCTTCATTCACTGTTTGGGTAATCAAACCCTGAGAACAGCTTCACATGACCATTATCATATGCAATACAGATTTTTAAATTATTATATATATTTCAGGTGTAATGTATAACATATACATGTTGTGCATACAATGCTTCAGATAAAGTTTTAATGATTTAAATTATATTACAGTTTAGTTTTTGTTTTAGAAACCAGAACATACCAGAGGCCTATGTTTTCTGACCCCCACCCCTACAGTGCTCAGAAATTGAGCAAAATGGCAAAAACAACATTCATTCAACACATATTTATTGAGTGCTATTCTGTGCCAGGCACTGTGGTAAGTGGTGGGAAAACCATGGTGAACAAAACAAAGGCCCTGCTCTCATGAAACGTATGTTCCATCAGAGTGGCATATATAGTAAATAAACATAAACTGCTACCTGGCCATATGTGCATCAAATAAAAATAAATAGAACAAAGGGATAGTGATGAGATGAATGTATCATTTTAGTGAGGGAGGTCAGGGGAAACCTCTATAATGAGGTGGCCTTTGACCAGAGGCCTGAATGAATCAAGGGACTGAGCCAATAGGTACATGGGGGAATAAGGTTCCAGACTAGAGATTAGCAAATGCAAAGGCCCTGGGGTGGGAGCCAGACAGGGTGTTTCAGAAATGACAAGAAAGAGGTGTGTGATGTGGCACAGATAGTGGTGAACTTGAGAGCATTTGATCTATTTTAGGCAGGCAGGTTCTACTCATCTGCAGGTGACTCCCATCATGTACATAGACAGGACTAATGTTGGCAAATATTTAAACACTAGTAGTCCGGTGCATGAAATTCGTGCACATTAAAAGGGAATTAATTGCCCTGACTGGTTTGGCTCAGTGGATAGAGCAACGGCATGCGAACTCAAGGGTCCCAGGTTCGATTCCGGTCAAGGGCATGTACCTTGGTTGTGGGCACATCCCCAGTGGGGAATGTGCAGGAGGCAGCTGATGGATGTTTCTCCCTCATTGATGCTTCTAACTCTCTATCCTTCTCCCTTCCTCTCTGTAAAAAATCAATAAAATATATTTTTTTAAAAGGGAATTAATTAGCGGAGATATTTTAATATTGCTATTTGCCCTTTCTCTATAATAGAATTGTGAGAGATGAAAGGAAATTAGTAAAATGTATATGAAAATAATATATAAATTTATTAATAAATAAACAGTAACAAAAGGATATAACAACAGAGGCATGATATAAAAACGACAAAAACATGATATGAAAACAACAAAAACATGATATAAAAACAACAGTGATGCAAACAATGACTGATAAAGTGATTAAACTTATTCTAATATCTCCCTGTACACCACATTAAGAGTGAAAACACTTTCAGAGTGCTTGACTAATTTCCCTTGTGATGAAGTACTTAGAACTTTAACTGTAACATCACATGCCCTTTAAACTCGAGAGAAAGCAACATATAACTGACCATGTGCAAAAACGGGTTCAGGTAGGAATATGCCTACTTTGTCTAGAGTTTGTCCTTGTGATTTATTAATAGTCATCACAAATGCTGGCATCACGGGAAACCGTCGTCGAATCAATTTAAATGAGAGGCCAGTGTCAGATGGGGACAAATCAATTCTTGGAATCAGAACAGCCTCTCCCTCTGCAGATCCTGTTAATACTTCAGCTTCAATAATGTTAGGTCGTAATCTTTTGATAATAAATCTGGTACCATTACAAAGACCCCATTTACTATT
>NW_005356437.1:85815-95269 GCF_000412655.1 Myotis brandtii
AACATTAGTAACAAAGAAACAGAATTAAAACTTTATTGTGGAGAGCTGCTACAGAGTTTTGGACAAGTTCAAGCCTTGGACTGGTGAGAGGGCACAGTCCTCTCATTGCCACATGCAAGTCCCAGCTTCGAGGGCAGGGCCCTCCCAGCACAATTATAGCCAACAGCTGTAGTTGTAAGCTTGAACCTATGGTCCAAACACGTGGCCCCACATGCCTGAGTGATGTAGGCTTGATAAAGTTCAGGTGTATGTAGTTGAGTAGGATTGAAACCCAGGAGAATGTTGTAAACATCTTGTTCATGCCCTTACTTTGCCTCATAGCATCTGCTATAAAATAAAGGCATTGCTGTGGTTGTGGTCGCTGTCTCTCAGAGAAGCAGCGTCCCACCGAGACCCGGCTTTCATTCTCTTGTATGTCTTTTCTAAGCCTTTCAGCCACCCCCACTCAGGTTCACCCTTGGCTGTGCTGGCGTGGCACACTTTATATAAAGATAAGCCTCTATGCTCCCAGGGTGGGTTCCTGCCTCAAACCCCACCCTTACAGGAAACAGCTCCGGAAACAGCTTGGGGGAGGGCACAGCCATTGCCAAGACAACCCCTGCAGGACTGACTTCCTTCTGCTTGGTCGAGGTGGTTCAGGTCGTGATGAACACCACCCAGGGTTTTTATATAGGTAGATTTTCAAGAGAAAATGGGAAATTTGGACTTTTTTATGACATCCCTTTCTTCATGTATTGTCCCCCTTCTCCCTTTCCAAATAGGTTGGTGAAGCATTGCTTACACTTCACATTGGTGAAGTGTGGATCCATATGCAAAGCTAACATAGCCACCACACTGCATTGCGTTTGGCAGTTCCCAGAGTATCTTCCGCATATGTGATCTCATTTGATTCTCTCAACTACTCTTTAAGGTCAGGCAAATATTATTATTCCCATAAATAAATCAGCTCACAGAGACCAAGTATCCACCCCAATGTTTCACAGCTACCATATGCTAGAGGAAGAACTTCCAAACTGAAAGCCTGAGATCTTCCTGTTCTTACATAGATAAAGCTCGAGATGTAGATAAATCTTCTAAAAAATTAAAAATCAGTATAAACCATTTTTCAAGATTAAAGATCAGCCTCATATTTCCAACTTTTTCCATATTATGAGAGATTTTATGCTTGTGACATTCCAAATATTAATTTTATGAGCCATATACAATGAAATACATTCTGATATTTCTCAGAGGAAGAAGAGAGTTTCATATGATCAGGACATGTATGATAAAACAGAAACTATTTCTAAGACATTAATTTACCCTTTGCTATTTTGAGTTTGTCTAGGATTCATTAAATAGAAAACTAAACAATTCTAGTCATGACGTCAAGCTAAAATGTGAGCTTCTAATCATGAATCTTTGTAATGAAAGAGTTGTAATTTTATGCCAACTGCAAAACAGTTTCTCAAGCTACTGGAAATTCCTATTGCGGTTGACCCTTGAACAATATAGGTTTGAATTGCTCATGTCCACTTAATGTGGATTTTTTCAATTGACCCTCACAGTTCAATTGACTTTCACAGTTCAACAGATCCATATTGTTCAAGGATAAACAGGTAATTGGAAATCCACATGTACACACAGATTTTCCACTAAGCAGGAATTTGAGGCCCTTAATCCCACATTGTTCAAGGGTGAATTGTACTATACATGACAATGCGTCTAAGTGCAGAAAATGAAATTAAGCCTCAAGGAACAGAGTTAAAACATCTGTTATTTAATGAAAATTGCCCTATCACTGTAACATCAGGTATATATTAAAAATCAAGCATGTATCTTGCTTGAAAGTTTTAAGCAAAAAAATTCTTGCCCCTACTAAATGGTAGAAATCTAGGAAGGTATATTTTTAAAGAATGGATACTGTCACCAAATTGTGATATTATAGAAAGTGTTGTTTTAGCAAATATGAATGCAACCTATATAAATTTGTTAAAAAGTAATAATACTTTAAACCATTAAACCTAGAAAATAGAGAATAACACAAAATAGAAGCTATAAACAATGTGACCACAGTATTGGAAAGAATATCATATTTGCTCACATCAGCATAATCAGAATTATGAGGTTAAGACTATAAATAATTTACCCCTAACAAAAGTAATTATAGTGAAACTGATAAGTTTAGTAGCAATTCAAAATAGGATAATTGACACCAAAAAATATATGGCATTTTTAAAATGAGAAAACTTGTTGGAATCTAGGTGAAGAAGAGAAATAGTGTTTAGTTAAATTTTAAGTTGGAAAGTATGCTGTCTTGGCTAGCCTTAGAAATAGTTCCCAGACATTGTGTTCCCTCTCCCACAATACCCTGTGCTCTTTCTTTCCAACTTGTTGGGCAGGATGGCTCCTGCAAAAAAGGGTAGCAAGAAGAAGAAGGGCCGCTCTGCCATCAACCAGGTGGTGACCAGAGAGCACACCATCAACATCCACAAGCATCCACAGCGTGGCTTTCAAGAAGCGTGCCCCTTGGGCACTCAGGAGATTTGGAAATTTGCCATGAAGGAGATGGGGACTTCAGATGAGTGCATTGACACCAGGTTCAACAAAGCTGTCTGGGCCAAAGGAATAAGGAATGTCCCATATCATATCCGGGTACATTTGTCCAGAAAACGTAATGAGGATGAAGATTCACCAAATAAGCTATATAATTGGTCACCTATGTGCCTGTCACCACTTTCAAAAATCTACAGACCATTAATGTGGACAAGAACTAGTGCTGATGGTTGAATAAAGTTATACAACTGCAACCCCTGCCCCCCCTGCCAAAAAAAAAAAAAACCACAAAAGAGAAATAGTTCATCCAAAAAACTAAGTGTAGAACACTGGAAAGTTATTTCATTCCTGTGAGCCTCAGTTTTCCTATCTCTGACATAAGAACAATAATATAAATCCTTCCCTGGCTTCTGTTGCCCAGTGGTTAGAGTGTTGGCCTTTGGATCAAAGGGTCATGGGTTCAATTTCTGGTCAAGGGCATGTGCCTGGGTTGCAGGTTCAATCCAGCCCCAGGTTGGAAGTAGGGGCATGTCTCTCTCTCTCTCTCTCTCTCTCTCTCTCTCTCTCTCCCTTCCCCTACTCCCTCCTTTCACTCTCTCTAAAAATAATAATAATATAAATCCTAAGTATTTCACATCTATATATATAAAAGGCCAATATGCTAAGTGTCCGACCATTTGACCAGTCACTATGATGCACACTGACCACCAGGGGACAGACGCTCAACACAGGAGCTGCCATGATGCACACTGGCCATTTACAGAGAAATGTCACCACGGACCTGGTGCCCACAAAGCAACACTCAGCTTCCCCCAAGTGGGACACAGGCTCCACCACCACCCTGGAGCGACAGCCCACCAAACAGCAGCCAACACTGCCGAGACCCCATGGCCCAAAATGCTGCCCACAGCCCAGCCCAGCCCAGAAACAGTGGCTGTGTGCGCCGGGTAATACATCACATAGCAACGTCTGGCTTCCTCTCCCTAGCAACTAGCCTCCTTGGAGTTTCTTCAGCCCAGGAACAGGACTTGCTTTATAGCCAGGTGGAAACATTTTATACTCTAACCCAGCCGTGGGCAAACTACGGCCCATGGGCCGGATCTGGCCCGTTTGAAATGAATAAAACTAAAAAAAAAAGACCATACCCTTTTATGTAATGATGTTTACTTTGAATTTATATTAGTTCACACAAACACTCCATCCATGCTTTTGTTCCGGCCCTCCGGTCCAGTTTAAGAACCCATTGTGGCCCTCGAGTCAAAAACTTTGCCCACCCCTGCTCTAGACTCCAAACTTTTTGACTCGAGGGCCACAATGGGTTCTTAAACTGGACCGGAGGGCTGGAACAAAAGCATGGATGGAGTGTTTGTGTGAACTAATATAAATTCAAAGTAAACATCATTAAATAAAAGGGTAGCTGAGAAACTTGACCCAACTGAAAATAAGAAAGAATGGTGGACCTTGAAAATGACTTCAGGTTTTCTCACTGAGCAGAATATAGTCAAACACTGCTGCAGTTACATAATATTTTACCTGTTCTCCCTGAGAGATCTACAATGATAATCTGCTTCATGTTGATATTTACTGCTGTATTGCTGACAATTAACTGAAAGAGAAGTTGGGGTGCTTCACTGGGCTGGAAAAGGTTTAGCTAAATCAGGAAGCAGGTCTAATTAAGCAAGTTTATTCTATGTATATAAAAGGCTAAGTTGACTCACGCATGTGTGATATAAAGCTCTCGCTGGCGCCAATCACACACATGTGTTTCAATCTGTATTGTCAATCATGAATTTGGTTGACATGACTATTATAGAGAAAGGGCGAATAGTGATATTAAAATATTTCTTTTAATTAATTTCCTTTCAATGTGCACGAATTCATGCACTGGGCCACTAGTATATTGTATAAGGAAAAAACTAAGTTAATAAGCAAAGATCATTATTTATTATTAATTTCTGTATCAAGAGTAGTGTTTGCTAAAATAAGTGGCATTCATTCTGACATCATTAATAAAATAAAGATGGAAAATGGATGTCTACTTTAGTGGATCCATTTGGTTGTCATCCAGAATCCATTTCTCTCTTTCCCCATTCAAGCAGTACTCAAAGTCTCTGGGGAACCACATGTCACCTATTATCAGTCATATGTTTTCTGTCAGACCAGATTATCTTATTCCTAATCACTCTGACCATAATAATTAGCACAAAGATGAGTACATAACTTTATAACAGATGAGCACAAATTTAATGAGAGCCAACAATATATGACATTTTCCAAGACTTTGAGAAATAAAAACAAACACTATGTTAAAACCTTAGTAATAAGAAATTACAAAGCCCTACCATTTCCCCCTTGACTTAAACTATCCATACAAATAATTTAGAAAATAATTTAAGAAAACAAAACTTGTGAGATCTAGCTAAAATTAAAATACAAGGCAAATTAATCATTTCAATATTTTTGTTATTATATAAAATAGAATCAAAGTTAATGAATGAAATATTAAGAAAAAAGCTTTAGGACATCAGGATAATTGGAAAGTAGAAAACCAATAAATTAACAATTACAGAAGTTGTTTATTTAAAATAAACAATATGAAACATAAAATTCTGACAAATTTTACTAAGAAAACAGAGACATAACCAAATAAGTCTGAAGACGAGATTTAAAAATGAAAAAGAAATTTAAATATTGATCATGAAATGACAGAAATAATTAAAAACATCTTAATAAGCACTCCAGAAAAAAAAGAAAATTTTATCAGTAGAATAATAAATAACAGAGATAATGGAACTAGTAGACAAAGATGCTAAGGCAACTATTATGATTATATATTAACATTTATAAGAAAACATAAACTTAAGAGAGAAATAGAAGCTATTTAAATAAACCTAGTGGAATGTGTACAGATAAAAAATACAATATTTGAAATAAAAATTTTACTGAAAGGGAAATGTCAGTGGTAAAGAGAACATCTTAAAGAAAAAAGAACTTATGCACAGAGGAACAATGATATAGACAAATTCTCAACAGAAATTATTTAAGCTAGAAGACAATGGAATTACATATTTTTTAAATAAGATAAAAATCTACATAATCGCCTAACCGGTTTGGCTCAGTGGATAGAGCGTCGGCCTGCGGACTGGGAGGTCCCAGGTTTGATTCCGGTCAAGGGCATGTACCTTGGTTGCGGGCACATCCCCAGTGGGGGCTGTGCAGGAGGCAGCTGTTCGATGTTTCTCTCTCATCGATGTTTCTGACTCTCTATCCCTCTCCCTTCCTCTCTGTAAAAAAATCAATAAAATATATTTTAAAAAAATCTACATAATCTTTAAAATGAAGGTGAAATAAAAACTTTTTTGAGCTGAACAAAGTTAAAAAAATTAATCAGGAGTAAGACTACTTACAAAATTGTAAAAGGAAATTCTTCAGGCATAAGTCAAATAATTATAAATGACAACCCAGCTGGTGTGGCTCAGTGGTTGGGTGTTGACCCATGAACCAGGAAGTCACGGTTTGATTCCTGGTCAGGGAACATGCCCGGGTTGTGGATTCAATCCTCAATGTGGGGCGTGTAGGAAGCAGCCAACCAATGATTCTCTCTCATCATTGATATTTCTATCTCTCCCTCTCTGAAATCAATAAAATATATTTAAAAAAATAAAAATAATAATGACAAAAGAGTCAATTCACTATAAAGTCATTGCACTCTTAAATATATATGCACCCAATAACAGACTTTCAGTACATATAAAATAAAAACTAACATAACTAAAATGAAAAATTGACAAATCCACAATTATAGTTAGAGATTTCAATGCTGCCTTCTTTAGAACAAGAAGCCTGAAAAATCAGTAAAAAATAAAAGACTTGAGCAATGCTACTTAAAATTTTACCTAATTGACATTTTTAGAAGGCTCCTCCCAGCCACAGCAGAATACATAATTGCTTGTTAAGGACACATGAAACATAAACTAAGATATATCACATGCTGGGACATAAAACAAATTTCAATGAATTATAAAAGATTGAAATAAGGCAGAATGTGTTCTCTAAACAAAACATTAATTGATGTTGATAACAGAAAGATAGCTGGAAAATCTCTACATCTAATAAGTTGAACAACACACTTTTAAATAACATAAGGTTTAAAGGAAAATAAAAATTAGAAATATGTTTGAATTGACTAAAAATAAAAACAGCATAGCAAAATTTGTGGCATGCAGCTAAACAGTACTCAGACTGAAATCTATGGTTTTAAATGGTTGCATTTAAAAATCTAAAATCAATTAACCAACTTCCACATGATGAAGCTAGGGAAAAAGAGAAATAAAATGCAAAGTAAGAGGAAGAAATGAAATAACAAATATGAAAACAAAAACCAACAAAATAGAAAAACAACACAGTCAAGAAAATGAACAAAGTCAAAAGTTGCTTCCTAAATTTTTTGGATTTGACACCAAATGCAAAAACAAAAATAAACAAATCATAATACATCAAATTGAAAAGCTTCTGCACAATAAAGGAAATCATCAACAAAATGAAAAGGCAACCTAATGAATAGAAGAAAATATTTGCAAGTCATTTATCTGATAAGGGGTTAATATCAAAAATATAAAAAGAACTTATGCAACTCAATAGCAAAAACACCTAAACAGTCTAATTTAAAATGGCCAGAGAATTTGAATAGACATTTTCCAAAGAAGACATACAGATAGCCAACAGATACCCGAAAAGGTGCTCATAATCACTAATCAGCAGGGAAAAGCAAATCAAAATCATGAGATATCACCTCACAACTAATGGCTATTATAAAAAAGACAAGAAATAATAAGTCTCAGAGAGGGTGTGGAGGAAAAAGAACCCTGTGCACTATTAGTGGGAATGCAAATTGGTTATGCCACTATGGTAAACAGTATGGAGTTTCCTCAAAAAATTAAAAACTGAAGTATCATATAGTCCAACAATTCCATTTCTGGGTATTTATCTGAAGAAAACAAAAACAACTTGAAAAGATATATGCACCTCAATGTTCACTGCAGCATTATTTACAATAGCCAAGTTGTGGAAACAATGTAAGTGTCCATCAGTAAATGAATGGATAAGGAAAATGTGATATATAATGTGATACATACATTATGGAATATTCTTCAGCCATAAAAAGTAGGAAATTTTGCCATTTGTGACAACATAGATGGGCCTTGAGTGCATTATGCTAAGTGAAATAAGTCAGGCAGAGAAAGATAAATATCATATGATCTCTTTTATATGTGGAATATAAAAAACAACAACAAAAAAATGAACTCATAGATACAGAAAACAGATTGGTGGTTGCCAGAGGTGGAAGGTGGGAAGTGGGCGAAACTGGTGAAGGTGGCCAAAAGGTAAAAGTTCACTTATAAAAAGAATAAGTCGCAGGGAGGTAATGTACAGCATGGAGACTATATTTAATAACACTGTCTTGTATATTGAAAGTTACTAAGAGAGCTAATCTTAAAAGTTGTCATCACACGGAAAAAAGTCTGTAACTATGTAAGGTGATGGATGTTAACTTGACTTATTGTAGTGGTCATTACCCAAGTATGTACAAATATTGAATCATGTCATTTACCTGAAATTAATACAATGTATGTCAATTATATTTCCATTACAAAAAATGGTTTATTGAAAAAACAAAACAAATTTCATGACTAGAGCAAATTAATCATAATCAACAATATCATTATCAAGTCACAAAATATTAATATCAGGAATGAGAGCAAATGCTCCAATAAAGACCATACATGTATTAAAAGGGGAATAAAAATATTATGAATAAATTCAGAACAATGAATTTGATGAAGTGAACAAATTCGAAGTTGACAAAACAGCCTTAGGAAGAAATAGAAAACTATAATAAGTTAGCCACTACATACCCCCTAAATTAGCTAAAGTTAAAAGGACTGAAAATACCAAACATTGGAAGAAGCTGAAGCAACTGGAATTCATCTATTTCTGGTGTGAAAATCATACAGAAACTATAGAGCTAAAATTATACAGACCATTTCACTCAGCAACTCCATTTCTAAATTATTTATAGAGTCGAAATAAAATATAGGTCCACACAAAGACTTGCAAAAATATTGATAGCACCTAAATTCTAAATAGTCTCAAACTAGAAAGAATATAAATTTCCATTATCAGGTGAATAGATAAACAAATGGTGGTATATACAGGCAAAAGAATACTACCAAGAAATAAAATGAATGAACTCAATGAATGAACTAACACAAATCTAAAAAGTTACTATTGAGTGAAAAAATCTAGACACAGAAAAGTACATACAGCATGATTCCATTTAAATGAAATTCTACGAAAGGCAAATATAATCTACTAGAGTCCCAGTGCACAAAATTCATGCACAAATAGGTCCCTAGGCCTGGCCGGTGATCAGGGCCAATCTACGGGGCCAGCAGGGAGATCAGGGGGCCCCACTGGCACCCACCTTGGCTCGGTCTGGCACAGCCTGCTCTCCGCCGCGCCCCCACTGTGCTGCTGCTGCCGCCGGTCACCTCCCTCTGTGGGGCGACTGGTGGGGTGACTGGGGGGCCACGCTGGCACTTGCCTTGGCTGGCCTGGGTTTGTGGGCTGGGGGCAGCTCCTGCATTAAGCGTCTGCCCCCTAGTGGTTAGTGTGCATCATAGCAACCCGTTGTTCTTCCAGGCATACCACCATTTGGTTGATTTGCATATTAGGCCTTTATTATATAGGACTAGAGGCCCGGTGCACAAAACTTTGTGCACTCAGAGGGGAGGGGGGTCCCTCAGTCCGGCCTGTGCCCTCTCGCAGTCTGGGACCCCTCGGGAGATAATGACCTGCTGGCTTAGGCCTGCTCCTGGGTGGCAGAGGGCAGGCCCAATCCCTAGGTGCAGCCCCTGGT
>NW_005356437.1:98074-99377 GCF_000412655.1 Myotis brandtii
TTTGTTTAGCTTCTATATTTGCAACATAGTTGCTTAGAGTTGCAGCTGAGAGGCCGGCAAGTCAGGCGGGGAACGTTGGAGTCCGCAGTCACTGGAGCAAGCAAGCCTCCCTGTTCGCTTCAGTGCATGGCTGCCGGCCGCCATCTTGGCTGGCAGTTAATTTGCATATCCCCCTGATTAGCCAATGGGAAGGGTAGCGGCCGTACGGCTAATTACCATGTTTCTCTTTTATTAGATAGGATAGTGACAGAAAGCAGATTAGTGGCTGCTTCAGTCTACAGTGGAGGAACTGACTGGGAAGGAGCACAAGGGAACGTTGGGGGGTGTGATATAAATGTTCTATATTTCAGTTATGGTGTGGTTTAATGGCCATATGAGTTTGTCAAAACTCATCAAAATTAACATTCAAAATGAGCACATTTTATTGTATATAAATTATACCTCAATAAATGTTGTTTTTGTGAAGAATTTTAAGATACCCTCTCTAGACTCCATTTCCCCTTTCAGCTACTGCTCTATTTCTTTAGCTAAAGTTTTTGAAAGAATTATTCATAGTTTTCTGTAATTTTCCTCCTCCTACTCTCTCTTAAGCATGTTTCAATCAGGCCTTCACCTAACACAGTGATAAAATTATCTTGTCAAAGTCACTAATAATTTCCCTTTTGCTAAATCCTTTTGCAAAACTAATTCTTATCTTATATGACCTATCAGTTGCAATCTATATAGTTGTTCATTCCATCTTCTTAGACACATTCTTTGCCTTCAAGTATATTGCATTCCATGGTTTCCTTACTATCATAGTAGTTACTTCTTCTCAGTTGCTGTTTCTTTATCCCTCCTCAATCCTTTAATGTTGGAGTATACCAGGGCTCAGTCTTTGGGTCTCTAAGTCTACTCTACCTACACTAATTCTTTTCATGTTATCCATTCCCATGGTTTACTACATGTTGACACCACTCATATTGATATCTTTAGTGTGGAGCTCTACCCTGAACTCCAGATTTAAATCAAATTGCCTACTCAACATCTCTATTTGGGTGCCTATTGAATATCTTAAGGTTAGTATCCCCTATCTTTCCCCCATAAACATTTTCCTCTCATCGTATCATATTCATAATGGCAATTCTACGTATTCAGTTTTTCAAACCCACAACCTTGAAGTCATTGATTTTTTTCCTTTATCTTATACACACACAATTTGACGCTATCTTCAACACATGTTCAGAATCTGATCACTTCACACTACCCCCACTGCTATCATTCTGGTCCACGTTATCATCATTTCTTTTTTAATTTATTTTAT
>NW_005356437.1:100811-119251 GCF_000412655.1 Myotis brandtii
ATTGAGATCCCACCTACTTTGTTCTTTCTCAGGATCGCTGCAGCTATTCAGGGTTCTTTTTTGTTTGTTTGTTTTTAAATATATTTTATTGGTGTTTTTTTTACAGAGAGGAAGGGAGTTAGAAACATCGATGAGAGAGAAACATTGATCAGATGCTTCCTGCACACTCCCTACTGGGTATGTGCCCGCAACCACCATACATTCCCTTGACCAGAAACGAACCTGGGACCCTTGAGTCCACAGGCTGATGCTCTATCCACTGAGCCAAACCGGTTAGGGCATTGTTTTGTTTTGTTTTTTATTCCAGAGGAATTTTTGGAGAGTTCTTTCTAGATCTGTGAAATATGCCATTGGTATTTTAATGGGGAGTGCATTGAATTTATAGATTGCTTTGGGTAGTATGGATATTTTAATGATGTTGATTCTACCAATCCATGAACACGGTATGTTCTTCCATCTGTTTATGTCTTCCTCTATCTCTTTTTTCAACGTCCTGTAGTTTTCTGAGTAGAGGTCTTTTACCTCTTTAGTTAAGTTTATTCCTAGGTATCTTAATTTTTTTGGTGCGATGGTAAATGGGATTGTTTTTATAATCTCTCTTTCTGAAAGTTCACTATTGGTGTATAGAAATGCCTCAGATTTCTTGGCATTAATTTTGTATCCTGCTACTTTGCCAAATTCATGTATTAAGTCTAGTAGCTTTTTGATGGAGTCTCTAGGGTTTTGTATGTATAATATCATGTCGTCTGCAAATAAGCATGACAATTTTACTTCTTTCCCAATTTGGATGCCTTTTATTTCTTCTTCTTGTCTGAACGCTATGGCTAGAACTTTTAGTACTACGTTGAACAGGAGTGGTGAAAGCAGGCATCCTGTCTTGTTCCTGTTCTTAAGGGAAATGGTTTTAGTTTTTGACCATTGAGTATGATGTTGGCTGTAGGTTTGTCATATAAGGCTTTTATTATCTTGAGGTATGATCCTTCTACTCCCACCTTGCTGAGAGTTTTTATCAAAAATGCGTGTTGGATTTTTTCGAATGCTTTTTCTGCATCAATTGATATGACCATGTGGTTTTTTTCTTTCAATTTGTTTATGTGATGTATCACGTTTATTGATTTGCGGATATTGTACCATCCTTGCATCCCTGGAATAAATCCTACTTGGTCATGGTGTATGATCTTTCTGATGTACTGCTGGATCCGATTTGCTAAGATTTTGTTGAGGATTTTGGCATCTATGTTCATGAGGGATATTGGCCTGTAATTCTCTTTCATTGTGTTGTCTTTACCTGGTTTTGGTATTAGGGTGATGCTGGCTTCATAGAATGAGCTTGGAAGTGTTCCTTCCTCCTGAATTTTTTGTAGTAGTCTGAGGAGGATAGGTTTTAGTTCTTCCTTGAAAGTTTGGTAAAACTCCCCTGAGAAGCCATCTGGTCCTGGGCTTTTGTTTGCTGGAAGCTTTTTGATGACTGCTTCAATTTCTTCCATAGTTATTGGCCTATTGAGATTTTTAGATTCTTCCTGATTGAGTGCTGGAATGTTGTATTTTTCTAGGAATTTGTCCATTTCCTCCAGGTTGTCTAGTTTGTTGGAGTAGAGCTGTCCATAGTATTTTTTAACAATCATTTGTATTTCTGTGGGGTCTGTTGTTATTTCGCCTCTATCGTTTCTGATTTTGTTTATTTGGGTCCTCTCTCTTTGCTTCTTGGTGAGCCTGGCTAGAGGTTTGTCAATCTTGTTTATCCTTTCAAAGAACCAGCTCTTGGTTTCATTGATTTTCTGTATTGTTTTTTTGGTCTCTATGTCATTTATTTCTGCTCTAATCTTTATTATCTCCTTCCTTCTGCTCACTCTGGGGTTTTCTTGTTGCTCTCTTTCTAATTCTTTGAGCTGTAGATTTAGATGATTTACTACCATTTTTTCTTGTTTTTTGAGATAGGCCTGTAGAGCTATAAACTTCCCTCTCAGGACTGCTTTCATTGTGTCCCAAAGGTTTTGGATTGTTGTGTTTTCATTGTCATTAGTTTCCAGGATGTTTTTAATTTCTTCTTTGATCTCATTGGTAACCCAATCAATATTTAATAACATGCTATTCAGCTTCCAAGTGTTTGAGTATTTTGGGTTGTTTTTATTGTAGTTTATTTCTAACATTATGCCATCGTGGTCTGAGAAGAAGCTTTTTATGATTTCAATCTTCTTGAATTTGTGGAGACTTTGCTTGTGACCCAATATGTGGTCTATTTTTGAATATGTCCCATGAGCACCTGAGAGGAATGTATATTCCATGGCTTTGGGGTGAAGTGTTCTGAAGATGTCAATTAAGTCCATCTGATCTAGTGAGTCATTTAGGATTGCTGTTTCTTTGCTGATTGTTTGTCTAGAGGACTTATCCAGTGATGTCAGTGGTGTATTAAAGTCCCCTACTATGATTGTATTGTTGTCGATCTCTCCTTTGATATCTTCCAGGAGTTTTTTTATGAATTTGGGTGCTCCTGCATTGGGTGCATATATGTTTACCAAGGTTATATCTTCTTGTTGTATTGATCCCTTTAGTATTATGAAGTGGCCTTCCTTATCTCTTGTTATGGCCTTCACTTTGAGGTCTATTTTGTCTGATATAAGTATTGCTACCCCAGCTTTCTTTTCCTTTCCATTTGCCTGAAAGATATTTTTCCATCCCTTCACTTTCAGTCTGTGTGAGTCCCTTCTAATGAGGTGGGTCTCTTGTAGACAGCAGATGTATGGGTCATGTTTTTTTATCCATTCAGCCACTCGATGTCTTTTGGTTGGAGCATTTAGTCCGTTTACATTTAAAGTTATTATTGAAAGGTACTTGTTTGTAGCCATTTCTTTTTTTGTGTGTGTGGCTGTTTTCTTTCTGAGCTTGTTATTTCTTCTTTTTACACCAGTCCCTTTAGCATTTCTTGCATGGCTGGCTTGGTGGTGATAAACTCCCTTAGCCTTTTTTTGTCTGTGAAGCTTCTTATTTCCCCTTCAATTTTGAATGAAAGCCTTGCTGGATAGAGTATTCTTGGATTCAGTCCTTTGCTTTGCATCACTTTGTAAATTTCCATCCATTCTTTTCTGGCCTGATGTGTTTCTGTTGAGAAATCATTTGATAATCTAATGGGAGATCCCTTGTATGTAACTTTCCGTCTCTCTCTTGCAGCCTGTAAGATTCTCTCTTTGTCCTGAACATTTGCCATGGTAATTATGATGTGTCTTGGTGTGGGTCTTTTCGGATTCACCTTGTTTGGGACTCTCTGGGCTTGTGTGACTTTTTTCTTCCCCACCTCAGGGAAGTTTTCTGATATTATTTCTTCGAATAGGTTTTCTAATCCATGTTCATCTTTCTGTTGTTCTGGCACCCCTATTATTCGTATGTTGTTTCGTTTCATGTTGTCCCAAAGCTCCCTTAGGCTCTCCTCCTGTCTTTTAATTTTTTTCTCCAATTGCAGTACAGTTTGGGTGTGTTTTGCTTCCTTGTCTTCTAATTCACTAATTCGGTCCTCCGCTTCTCCTAGTCTACTGTTGATACTTTCAATGGAGTTTTTTATGGCAGCTATATCACTCTTCATTTCTTCTTGGGCCTTACTTAAGTTGTTGATTTTTTCATCTGTTTCTTCTAGCTTCTTGCATATGGTATTGAATTTTTCATCTGATTCTTCTAGCTTCTTGCATATGGTATTGAATTTTTCATCTGATTCTTCTAGCTTCTTGCATATGGTATTGAATTTTTCATCTGATTCTTCTAGCTTCTTGCATATGGTATTGAATTTTTCATCTGATTCTTCTAGCTTCTTGCATATGGTATTGAATTTTTCATCTGATTCTTCTAGCTTCTTGCATATGGTATTGAATTTTTCATCTGATTCTTCTAGCTTCTTGCATATAGTATTGATTTTTTCCTCCGACCGGTGCATGTACTCTAGGACCCTTATTCTGAATTCTTTTTCCGTCATGTTGCATGCCTCTTGGTTCCTTTTCATGCTGGTGACATTCTCATTCAGCTCCTATAATTCTCATTGAGTTGTGTGTATTTGTCATCCAGCCGTTTGAGCATCCTTATAACCATTATTCTGACTTCTTTCTCTGATATGTTGCTAACCTCTTTTTCATTTAACTTCCTTTCTGGTGATTTTTCTTTTTCTTTCCCTGTGGATAGATGGACTCTGGGTGCCTCCTTGTTGGAAATGTGCGACTGTGACGGTGAGTTTGCCAGTGCAGACCTCTGACGCACTCTGAGGGGCCCTGGCGCTAAAGATGCGTAGTTGAGTTGTCTGTGGGCAGTTATTCAGGAAGAGGGAATTCAGAATTTTTACTGTGAGGCAGTGAGCCCTTTTCTGTTCAAAATCACTCCCAGGAGGGGTTCACAGCAGCATCCAAGAGCTGCCTATGGAGTGATGTACCCTGGAAGTCTGTGTGCTTGAAACACACAAATGTTGGAAATGTGCGAATGTTGGAAACACACGAATGTGGTGGAAAGGGGGGAAGTTGCACTTACTGCTGTGGGAGCCATGCACCTTTGGAGGTGGAGGTCATAGGGTCTGCGGGTGAGGCAGCAGGATTTTGGCTGGAGTGGTTGCTAGGTCGCGGGCAGTGTCCAAGGCCTGTCTGGGTGGTGGTGCTGATGAGTTCCTAGAAGAGGCCGCTCTCCCCTTCAAGATGGCGTGGGCTCTGTGCCCAAGTCCCGCAGTCTGGGGAGTGCCCACAGCGGTGGTAGTCTCTCTGTGTCCCAAAGAGCCTGGTCTGCCAGCCTCTGCTGCTCCTGCCAGATTTAACTGTCCCTCCCTCACTCACACACCACACACATCCACACACTCTCCTTTCATCCCCTCACTCACTCACATCCTATCCCTCACCTCTGTCCTGCCAGTCGCCATCTTTTTTTTTTTCATCATTTGTTGTTTGTGTAATTGCAATAGCCTCCTTAACTACTTGTCTTATTTTCTTCCTCCTTTTTAAAAAAAAATATATTTTATTGATTTTTTACAGAGAGGAAGGGAGAGGGATAGAGAGTTAGAAACATCGATGAGAGAGAAACATCGATCAGCTGCCTCCTGCACACTCCCTACTGGGTATGTGCCCGGAACCAAGGTACATGCCCTTGACCAGAATCGAACCCAGGACCCTTGAGTCCACAGGCCGACACTCTATCCATTGAGCCAAAATGGTTAGGGCGGCTCAGTTGGTTGAAGCCATCCTGCACACCAAAAAAGATGCAAGTTCAATTCCCAGTCAGGGTACATGCCTAGGTTGCAGGTTTAATCCCTGCTCTGGGCACATACAGGAGGCAACCAATCGATGTTTCTCTCTCACATCAATGTCTCTCTCTCTCTTCCCACTCCCCCCCGTTCTCTCAAATCAATAAACATATTGCTCAGGTGAGGATTATATCCTCAGATCATATCCTCAGATCACGCTTCTCTGCCCCAAAATTTTCCATGACTCATTTCACTTAGAATAAAATTCAATGGCCTACAACAGTGATGGAGAACCTATGTCACGCGTGTCAGAGGTGACACACGAACTCATTTTTTTGGTTGATTTTTCTTTGTTAAATGGCATTTAAATATATAAAATAAATATCAAAAAATATAAGTCTTTGTTTTACTATGGCTGCAAATATCAAAAAATTTCTATATGTGACACAGCACCAGAGTTAAGTTAGGGTTTTTCAAAATGCTGACACGCCGAGCTCAAAAGGTTTGCCATCACTGGCCTACAACTACAAGATCTTACACAATCTAGCCTCTTATTATCTCTCTTAACCAATCTCTTACTACTAGTAATCTCCCTGCCACACAGCCACATTTAATTACTTGCCTATTCCTCAAACATATCAGGCATGTTTCCACTTTAGGGCCTTCATACTTGTTCCCTCTGCATTTGATACATATTCTCTGGTTATCCACTCTCTCATTCACACAATGTCGCTTTAGCCTTCACCAATCACACACTAAAATTTCAACTAGCTTCAGAATTTTTTATATCCATTCCCTGTTTTTAAGTCTCTACAGCCCAAGCCACCTTCTAATATAGTATATATCTTTCTTAGTAACGTTGTGTAGTGTCTGTCTCTCCCAACCGAGCAGTTAGCTCATGTAGGCAGGAATATTTTTGTCTATTTTGTTCATCTCTGTATCCTTAGCACCTAGAACTGTGATTAAAAAATAATAGAATTCAATAAATATTTGTTTAATTAATATTAATGAGAAAATTATAACAGAATAAACATTTTTAAAATGTGGTCAAAAGGCGGGGAAAAGAATTATGTCAACATTAAAATATTTTTAATAAATAAATAAAATGTGATTTTCCTCTTTGGCTATTATTTATCATTGTTTTGAGAGTTCTGACCATTATAACTAGATATTAAATAAAAATAAGGTTTTTAATTACTTAAAGAGAGAACTTTTCCATTATTTACAGATGCTATGACTTTATACCCCAAAAGCTGAAAAAGAAAAAAAAATCACTTTAGAATTAGTAAAAGAGTTTAATAAAGTAGCCAAGTATTCCTTAAATATATAAAAATTAATAAATTTCCTATCTACAAGGGTTAAGGGCTGAACTGTATCCCCCTAAATTCATATGCTAAAGCCCTAACCTCAGGTTGTGCCATATTTGGAAATAGAGCCTTTTGAAAAGTAATTAAGTTAAGCTGTTAGGGTGGCCTCTAAGCCAATCTGACAAGTGTCCTTATTAGAAAAGGAGATTTTGACACAAGGAGAGACACCAGCTATACATGTACAGAAAGGAAAGACCATGTGAGGACATAGCATGCAGAAAACCATCTTCAAGCCAAGGGGAGAGGTCTCTGAAGAAAAAAAATATGCCAACACTTTGATCTTGGACTTCCAGACTCCAGAATTGTAAGAAAATTAATTTCTCTGATGTTTTGTAATGCCAACCTTAGAAAAATAATATAACTAATAATAAGTAAATGGACCAATAAATGGAATTCATGACTATTTTTGGTGTGAAATTACACACAGAGCTATGGTTTCCAGCCCTGACCTTGATTTTTGAAAGGAGCTACCTCTTTTCACTTCTGGTTTTCACAAAGAAGGAATTTTTTTTTCACTAAACCAGTTGAAATATAAAATGAGGGAAATAATTTGATTCACCTAAGCCACACAGCAATAAAATACCTAAGAAGAACACTAAAAAAGAAAAATCAATATGTTGTTCAATTATTCTTACCATCTATCATCACCATAAGACTCTTGACTAAGGCAGGGATCAAGTTTGTATTATCCATCTTTATATCCCTGTGCCTTGCACATACAGAAGTAGGATTATCTGCTCATGGCCACTAGAGAGGTATTTGTCTAACACTACCACTCATCAGTGGTAAGGGTGTTAAGAGATAGACTGTGATCTCAGTTTTAATTCATTCCCATCCCTCTAGATCAAGTGAGTTTGCTTTCCCTTATAATGGTTTACCAAAAACAAAAGTAATAATTTGAACCACAAGTTCTTCAAACAAGTAAAGATTTAAGGCAAAGATACTTGTTAGAGTGGAAATATCATACTTGATTATGGTGTGTCTCAGCCTCTGAGGGCTACTGTGATCTGTCAATGACCCTCCAAGCACAGAGAGGAAGGACACAAGATGTAGGTCTAAGAGAGAACCCTGGCCACGCTGCTTCTCTGCCTTCTCCCCTGGCATATAACCTCCCACCATCATCTACATTCTTTTTTTTCCCCATCATCTACATTCTTAAGACAATTTGAAGTCATTCCTGCCTTGGGGACTTTGCTGCTACCTCTTCCAGGAGCCCTTTCTTTCCAGATAATCACATGTTGTTTCTTTCTCCTCATTATTTGAACTTCAGCTCAATATCACCTCATCATCCAGACTCTTCCTGCAACCCCTATCTGGTTCCGTCACCCTATTTCATTTTTCATGGTTGGTCACCATCTAACATTTCTCTTTTTGTTTGTGGCCTGAACTTCCTCCTTCTAGATTGCAAGTTCCAAGAAAGCAGGGACTTTCAATCTTGTTTGCAGTTTTTAGGGCTGACCCTCAGTGCCTAGAACTGTATCCAGTGCCGGGTAGGCACAGAAATACTTACTGAGAATATAAGTAATTGGACCGATAATGAAAATTCATGACTATTTTTTGGTGTGAGATTACATACAGAGTGATAGTTCCTGGCCTTGGCCTTGATTATTGAAAGGAGCTGCCTTTTTCCCTTCTGGTTTCACAAAAAAGGAATTTTTTTTTTTTTTTTTTTTTTTTTTTTTTTTTTACTAAACACCTCTTTACACCTCCCATCCAAGGGGAAGAGATTTATTTGGTGGAGGGTTGATAGCCATTCTCCCACTTTTCTGGGTTGAGAGAATCTATCAAAATTCCCAAGAAATAGACCTTTCCTTTATAGCTGAACTACTAGCTCCAACACAGAGACCCTACAGACACTACAAGGCCTGTTTGAAATTACGTCTGGAAACACTGGCTTTTCTAGAGCAATACAGTCACATGGGCTGTTCTAAGAAGTAGATCTCTTAACTTGTTATTTCAGAATGTCACATTTTTCTTGGGAGATGAAATTTTTCTGGAACAGTTTTGATTGTATATTTAATTAAATTGTCCCCTGTTCTTCCCTCCAAGCCCCCAACCACTATGTAGATCTGGAAATTTCCTCTTCCCTCAAGCAAGCAGTGCTACATCCTGGCATAAGAAGAAAAGCAGACCTTTTATCATCTTTCTCTCCACCGTATCCCCCAGGGATTAAAGAAAACTCAAATTTTTGTTTCACTTCCTACAAACTTTCAGATAAGTCACCTCCTGAAATTAGTATCACAACCCCTGCATAGATGCTCTGTTTTTTCCAATAGTTGGGTTTCATTCACCACATACCAATTACCCAAATTCCTCTCATAATAGGCTACAAATGTCACTGTTTTCTTCTTCTTACCTTGTTCCATGTTGAGTCTGCAACATCCCACACCACAAAAAGCAAATAGCAGGAGTATTTTGGGGATGTATGGCCAGATGACTTCATGATTACTGAGACCACTTCAAGCTGCCCAAAGTCATGACCCGTTCAAGTTTTGCCAGTGTGTTTGTGCTGTATTTTAACCTAGATATGTTTCTCAATGTCAATGTCTTTCTGTACTTATGCTGCACAAACTATCATCTCCTTAGCTGTGACCGGGTCTCTTCAATGTAAGTTGCTTTAAAAAGAAAGGCAGCCTTCAGCATTTACCTCTTGATTTCCCCAAGAGGCTAGGTCACCATCCACCTTGCTATTGGATGGTGTCAAAAGTTCTCACAACCACATTTCACTGTTCCTCCAACTTCTGCTCCCAGGCCCTGGGAAATCCCACCCAGTTTTATGTGTGGGATGGGATCTTCAAACAGCCACACAGCAACACCTAAGTTCCCATTTAGAACCTTGTGGGTAATAACCACCTCCCTTCAATCCACACTCAACACCTTCCCATTCCCTGCCCCAATTTTCTTTTGTTTACTTTTTACTACGTGTGCAATATTTATTGCTGCCCTGTCCCTTAGAATGGAAGGCCCATGAGATCAGGGATGATTTTATTTATTTTTAAGCTCCCCAGGCTCTTTCACTACTACCTGGAACAAGATCTTCTTCATCGCAACTGTCCTGAACACATTTTATTTACTTGGTTTGTTTGCCACAAGAGAATGTTCATTGCCATCTTAGGGTTTCTCCAATATTTTGATACTAAAGACAACTAACTTGAAGAACATGGGGGTTGAAAGGGAGGTAGCAATTGGCAAGTCTGAGATTCTTTATGTTGCTCTTTTGCAATTATTTTACCTGGGGAAAATGGCACTTTCATCTGTGCTCTCCCACCTTGTCCTCCTGACTATCTGCCATTCCTTCTCTGGGGCCCATTCAAGGATTTTCTTCTATGGAGAGACTTTTCTGTCTTCCTGCCTACAATGAGGTTCCTCTGTTCTGGACTTCAATATTACTATACGGAAATCCCCCAATATGTCCTGTACCTGTTAGAGTTTAGCTTGGCTGCATAAATAAAAATTTTAAAAAACCTCCAGAATAACAGTGACTTAAACTCAACAAAAAATGTATTTCTCATGTTAAAAACAAAACAAGTTAGGAGTAAGCATTCCAGGTTGGTAAAGCTGCTCTGTGGTATCATCAGAGATCTAGGTTCCTATTTCTCTCCCAAATTCAATTTCACTTTGTTTCATGATGGCTGCTGGAGTTTTAGGCCAGAAGAAGGAAGAAAAGTAAGTACGCAGAACACAATATTTCCGGCTTAAGTAACTTTCTTTAAGCACCCCTCTTGGAAGTCCACATGATACATTTCCATATCCTGAGAACATACCTAGCAGCAAAGCAAGCTGGGAAATAGAATTGGTTATTCATGGAAATCATGTTCTCAGATATGAACTGGGATCAATTTCTAAAATTAAATGGGAAAGCAGATGTTGGGGTAGAAAACTGTAGCTTCTGATACATAGCCCATATCGTGAACTATAATTACGTGTATTTACATCCATCTTGCCTCTGCACCCTAAGCTTCTTGAGGTCTAGGATTGATTTTATCACATCTCAGTCCATAGTTCCTTATACAGTGCCTGGCGTAAGGGCAGGAACTTGCCTATTGCATACATCACATTTGTCAGAACAGATATTTAAAAAAAAATACACAGGAATGAATGGGGTACATCATTCTAATATAAAAAAAAATAGCCTAATTATGTAAAAGCAATTCAATTTAACAAGCATTAATAAATACTATTTTCAAGGCTTTGGAAGGTAATAAGATCAGGCTTTAATTGAAAGACTCTGCATATACTTTATAAATATTTCATAGAAGTAGAAGAAACTTACTAGTAATCAAGCCAATGTGCTGTTTGAGAATCCAAACTTAAAAACCAGGAAGAACTTGTCCTTGTCAGCTTCTGAAACCCCATGTCAGGTTGTCTCTCCTCTCCCTGTTTTCCAGAACCACACAGGGCATCCACAGACCAGGAAAAAGAGGCTCAGTGACTTGCCTGCCACTGACATATTTAGAAGGAAAACCAAAATCGTGTAGTTTAAGTCTGTTAAATTAGTCTCTATTAAACTACAGACCTCATTGTTAGTGCATAGCAAGCTTCAACCAACAGATTCTCATTGATCAGTGATTGTCTTTCAAAGGTCATCTCCTGGTTTTGATTTCTACATAAACTTCACCACTGCTCAGTCAGAAACCCAACTCATTCTGGTGACTGGATTTAAAACTGTCAACCACAAAGTATACACTGGTTGAACGGGAGCCTTCTAAGAAAATGCAACGTCATAAATCAACTAATAAGTATTAATTAACCCAGTTTGGTGTGAACCTCCAGTGAATATAAATAACCAAAGTTCTACAAATTATCTTAGTGACTCATTTTACATGTGTTGTGCTCTCTGAGAATCTAAGTACTCTCAGACTTCCCTTGAAATAATTTCTCTTTTGTACAAAATAGACTAAAAACTGGTATTAAATTGTTTGCAAGTTATTCTACTTTGACGCCATGAAAAGCCTCGTTCAGAAAATGATTTTATTATTTGAATAATTTTTTAAAAGAGTGTTAATGGTTTTGAAAACATACCATGAAAAAAAAAGTCAGGCCTTTTCAGCTTTTGATTGCCAAATTTGAGAGCCCATTGAAGTGGCACCCAATAGGACCACTGTTTAAAATATGCACATTTATTGTGTATTTTATCCTGGGAATAAGGCCTACTCTAGAGACTTTTTAAGCTCGTTGAATATGTAAATTGTTTTTCAAACACTTTAGTGTTACCACAAAACCTAATTTGTTTTTAATCAATCAAGTACTTTCACCCTTTAGTTTCAAAAGTCAATTGTATTTTTTTTTCAAGAAAATCTAACTGAGATGTTACTGATTCACTTGCACTTAAATAATTAAAATGCTATTGGTGTGCAAGAAAGCTCTTGCGACTCTTGTGTAAGCCTCTTTAAATCTGTTTTCTGATAAACAGGAAGTCTTGCTTTGACCAGAGTAAACCAACTTCAGTGGCACATTAGGTTGAAAGTCTGATTTCAGTGCAAATCCAAAGTATCACTTAGAGAGAGGTGATGTGCCTCCTGTCCTTTTATCTCTAGGGCAGTGGTTCTCAACCTTGGCTGCACATTAGAATCACCTGGGAATCTTTTTAAAATCCTGATTTCTGGGCCTCATCCTCCGGAAATTCTGTTTCTTTGTTACTAATGTTGTGGCCTCACCCCATAACAAAGAAACAGAATTTCGGGAGGATGAGGCCCAGAAATCAGGATTTTAAAAAGATTCCCAGGTGATTCTAATGTGCAGCCAAGGTTGAGAACCACTGCTCTAGAGGCTTTGCTGAAAACCTGCTTCTGAGCCCAGGTAATTCCCAATTGAAGATGCTAACAGGAGGGAAGCAAACACCCAGAGGCCTTTATGATGAACACAACTAGGAGCTTCTGAGGCTTCTATGTTTCTTATTAAAGACAATCTTGTTTCAGTTTATTTCTAAGCATCAGTAAGATAGATTTTCAAGTTTGGAGCTACTGAACCATGGAAGTGCATATTTCTCCATGTCTTCAGTTTCCTGCCTGGATTAACTTTTCTGGGGGTGGGGATTACATCTATAAAAATCTTCTGAAAAATTAAATGAGAATATTCTGGATCATCTGGACAATCTTGGAGCAAATGTTGTCTGCACATAGTTTTTTTTTAAGATAAGTCTGATTATACCAATTAATTCTATTTCAGCCACCCTCTACTAATGAGTAAGGCACAGACTACCTCCTCCTCTGCACCCCAGCTTCCAATCCAACTCTATCATTGTGAAAATTCATTGGAATAACATATGTGATGAGAACCTGGCTACTGGAAGCACTCCATAAAAAGTAGGTGATATTACTGTGCAGACATTCATAAACACATGAACAGTCAACATAGTTGCCACTTCTTAAAGTGAACCCATTAAAAGTATCTGTATCAAGTTATTGAATCTAATTGCAATATAATAAGCCCAGATCATATCTGTTTCCTGAGCTGCATTAGGAGGTAGTAAGAATGCCTCCCCTTGAGCTTTTGGCTATGGAATTCAAAAGGTATCCTATAGCCCTTAGCAAATTCTCACCTCCATCCAGACTTAGAGATGTTTTAAGGGAAACCGAAACCTCCAGCTGCTGGCATATGCCTGGAGTTCATGTGAAAAGGGAGGGGGGAGGTGTGTCACAACATCTGTTCTATAATGCAGAATACTTAATATTAGCTAAAGGTCTTTTTTGTTATTGTTGTTAATCCTCGCCAAGCATATTTTATCCACTGATTTTTAGAAAGAGTGGAAGGGAGGGAGTGAGGGGGAGAGAGAGAAAGAGAGAGACGGAGAGACACATGGATTGGTTGAACTGGGGCCAGTGGTTGAACCTGCAACCCAGGTACTTGCCATTGATCAGAAATTGAACCCAAGACCCTTTGGTGTGCAGGCTGATGCTCTAACCACTGAGAACACTGGCCAGGGCCCAAAGCTCTTCTTAAAATCCTGAGGTTGATAGTGTGAATTTGTTTCTTTAAGAAAAAAACAATCCTCCATTCCTTTGAAAGGCTTCTTTCTGGCTTCTAATTAAAAACCCCAACCTCAGAGGAGTCTGGGAGTTTTGTCATTTGTACACTAAGGGAACAGCATTGACAGAGGACAACTGGACACAAACAATAAAACACCATTAATTAGGATTTTACCAGTTAATGCAATTAAACAAATATGTATTGAGCACCTACTGAGTCAGTCACTGTGTTTCATACCATTGGAGACAGAAAACAAACGTGACCCAATTTGGTACATGTCTTCAAGTTTAATGGCTTGAGGAAACAGCAGATTAGATAGAAATACAAATAATTATGATGCAAGGGAGAATATTAAAAAGACCATAAAAGATACATAAGAAGGTCAAAGGTAGCATAAAAGAAGATGGAGGAATATGGAGGAAATGACATTTAAAATGTATCTAAAAATACTGGTAAGGTTTAACAGTAACTATAAAGGATAGTATCATAAGTAACAAATTTGTCTGTTTTCTACACCAGTTTCTTCGTTAAGGGTTCAGGCAGTGTATTTGTCTCTCTATCTCTCAGTTCCTGGAGATAAACACTGATTGATGTTGAATTAAATAATGAAATAATTAAAAGAATGTTTAAACTGAATTTATACTTGGAAGATGACAATAAAGGTTCACTACTGCATGAATCAATGAGTACAGTATCCCAAATTAATTTATTTGTGCGGAAGATCACACCATCTACCCTCCTTAATTACCAGGTAGAATAACTGAAGCCCAGAAAGCTGACTGATGGGTTGACCCAGCTCACATTATAGATAGTGGCAGAGCCAGGATTAGAATCGAAGTCTCATTCCAGGAGCTGTTACTTTTTATGATTCAAATAGAATGCATTTCTTATAAGCATAACCAATGTACACAGACACCAGGGGGGTGAGGGCACGAGTGGGGGTGAGGGGGCAATGGGGGGATAAGGACACATATGTAATACCTTAATCAATAAAGAAAAAAACTAGAATGCATTTCTGTTAAATAATCTCTAATTCTTTTCTTTTTCTGGTTCTCTCTGGCAAAATGGAGCTTGACTGTGCCAATCCCTTTCTGCCCACAGCTGAAGCCAGGTTGATTTATTCATACCACCGAGGCGAGAGCAACTCCTCCTACAGAAATCAGATGGAGACAAAAAGACTTCATAACTGGTTGTGGGTTCTGCTGGGTCAGGCCTGGCTGGGAGAGGCTGACATTCAGTTTCAGGGCATTGAAAGTATCCGCCACCTATTCTCGACCCTTCCCCAGAGCCACAGCAGTAAGAGTGCAGAGATGGGTAGTGGGGTTGCAGACACAAAGCTTGGGTCACTGAAAATATTTTGTTTATCATGTTTGGTTTCATTTTTTACAAGTGATATTCATTTTGCAAAACAAAAGAGTAAGACTTCTGGTGGATTTCCTCAAAGGCAAGTACTGAGATTTGCCAAAGCCATTGCCTAAGGGGTTGGTTAGATGAACGAGGCATTGAGAACCCATGTAATCAAAGTTTTTCTCTCTGGCCCATGCCTGTGTTTTACCCACCAATAAGTAGATGTACTTTCTGCTTTCAAAAATAAAAAAGTGATTAGAGTCTTGCTACCCAAGTCTACAGTTGGACACTCCATGGACCATCACAAAGAGATGATGAAAGATGAACTTTGTGATGTTGTTCTGAAAAGCTCTTGTTCAGGAAACTCTTGAGGGTGTGCTGTCACAGAGGGGCTGGCTACTGTGGGCAGGCAGTGGCTACCTAACGGAGCCCCTGGGAGTGACTCTTCAGCCAGGAACACATGGCTTCCATTAGCCAACAGCTCACTGGCTTTCTGACCTGGAGTTCTCACTCACTATTGTATATATCTTATGCTTCTCTAGGCTGGACATGAAGGTAACAAAGGAAACATGGAAAATTTGTTAACTATTAAAGAGGCAAAACATTCTAGCTTACTATCATAAAGGAATTAGTAATAACATCTTTCTAAATGTTAAAATACTAGAGGCCTGGTGCACAAATTCATGCATGGGTGGGGTCCGGCCGGCCCTGCCCCTGATTGGGATGTTGGGAGCCGATTGGAGGCTGGGCTGGCCAGGGGGAGGGACCACGGGCAGTTGGCCGGCCAGCCCAACCCCCAATCAGGATGTTAGGGGCCAATCAGGGGCTGGGCTGGCTGGAGGGAGGGGCTGCGGGTGGTTGATGGCTGGCTCCACCCCCATTGGGGTGTTGGGGGCCAACCAGATCAGGCTGGTTGGCTGCAGCAGTGCATGTCATAGCCACCAGTCGTTCCGCTGTTCTGGACACTGGGATTTTATATATATAGATAGATAGGAAGGTCTGGAACCCCATTTTAGACCATTCTTCTTCACTTTTCACAGACGTCCACAGCCTCCCATCTTACTCGGTGATGTCAATAAATCAACCTGGATTCATCTTATCCTGGAACTTCCCTGATTTTGGTACTGGAAGTCCCTCAAAAGCCAACATGCTAATAATATCCTGGTGCCAGTTGTAAACAATGAAGACAGAAGGTGACAAGAAGGAAGAACAGGCCATCCTCTACTACAGGCAACATCAGAATTCTCCAAGGATGAAAGAACCCCTTCTTCAAGACTTAAAGTTAGAGAATGAGCATAATATTCTAATTATAAAAGATTTTGAGAATCTTGCACTTGATATGACTTGTGCAAGAAATCTTAAATATTTGATTCTTTCTGATCACTTTTCATCAGTACGTTCACATTTCCGAAGTTACTTTTCTTCTAAACTAGCAATTCCATTGAAATGCTATCTAGTCAAACATTTGTTATTTTGTGAAAATTCAATTTTGCACTTGGAATGAATGGATTACGTTCTGTGCAGGACCTTGCCTGTGGCTTACAACTCTATTCATTGTGTGGCCTTGTGCAAAAAAAGAGAAATCATTCAAAATATGTCTGTTGAAAGAATGAATGAATAAATAAGTGCACTAGCAAAATACTTTTATATCCATAAGGAACACATTTAAAGTCTTGAGAAAAAAATAACATCATATCCATATAGAGTCTATTTTCTAATTAAAACACATTTGAAGAGGGTCTATTACAAATGCTTGGAACATATATTAAAGTCCCCAAATAAAAAGAGCTGGATTCTAAATACAAACTACATTTACCCTTTTATCACTATAAACAATAATACGGGCTGTATTTTAAAAAATTATTTGTCCTTCTGAAACATCAAAATTACCTTTATTATGTTAATTCCCATGAAAGGTAATTCCTACTTCCTGTGAAAATTCAAATAACACTATAGGTTAAAAAGTAGAAAATAAAAATATTTTGTTAACCCTCCTATTAGTGGTGCCAACTGTTAACAGTTTTCATGTACACATTAAATTTTCTGTGCATGTATAATTATATTTACATAAATATATATTTGCTTAATATGAATGTACTTTTCTCTTACGTACCTCTTTCCATTTTAAAACATGCATCTAACATTATTAATGGTTGCATGATATTCCATTGTCACAAAGTGACTTGAATACACAGATTTTAATTAAGAATAAAAATTCTCAGAATTTAAGTCTCTAGAGAAAAATAATTACTATCAACTTTAGATGATTATTTTCTAACAGATGAGCTAAAACCTCATGCCTTGTGATCAGCAACTTCATTCATTTCCAAAAGGAAGAACAAAGCCCTGTAAGGGGGAGTACTCTGAAAAGCTGAGCTTGGCACCTCTCCCAAAGTGTCCTGCTGCTTCTAGAATATTGGGAAGCCCTCTTGGTCATGATTCATACCCAACTAATAAAGGCTAGGCCACATGAGCCTCCGTGCCTGCCACCTGCCAGGTGAGAGCCAAGCACACTAATAGATCCTACCTGCTAGGGCCTAGCTAGGCTGCTGATATAAATCTACCCAGAAAGGAAGCAATTGCTTTAGATTTTATTTTCTCTTTTCAATTCAGTGCAACTGCTTTCTAGGGATCTAAAATGTTGACATCAAGAATGATCATTAATCATGACTCAAAAAATACTTCAAAATGTTCATTACTTAATAACAATGAGAAGAAAGTAGAAACAACCTATTTTACAATACAGAATTGGTTAAGACCCCATCATAGAGTCATTTTTTTAAAAAAAGTTGTAGAATACTAAGTACATGAGAACTGTCCAAGATATAGCAAGTGAAAAGGAGCAGATTTTTACAAAACTGTCTTTTAGAATGTTACCATTTGAAGGAAGAACATGCAGAGTAAAAGTATACAATACAAAAGCATTGTTTAGAGAATATAAAGTGAAAAAGCATTAGAAACAATGTTAATATCAAAAGTTTAATAGTGATCATCTTCTAGAATTGTTGGTGGTTTTAAAATTTTTCTTACTTTTGCTTAACTTTCTTTTCTAAAATGAATGTGCATTACTTTAGTTATAAAAAAAACTTTTAAAGAAGAAAATAGTTCAAGAAAAAATAACTAAGCTCAGCATGGTTTATTGAGGCAGAATAAAATCTCTGTCATCAAAGGACTCAGACACCCACTGAAAGTCATAATTTTCCTAAAACAGATTGGTGAGAGGGGCAGTTAGGTGGGAGCGACAAGTGTGTTAGCAGACTGACAAGCATATAACATGATTCTGATACCAGGTGTCCATATCGTGATTTTCCAATGAGGAAACAAGTTGAGAGAAATTATGAGACTTGCCCAAGGTCACAGCAAGGAGGCTTGATTCAATCCAGTTCTACGGGATTCAAATTTCACCCTCTTTCCAATTATGTGTAAACTAGAGGCCCGGTGCACAAAAATTTGTGCACTTGGGGGGGAAAGGGGGTGTCCCCCAGCCCGGCCTGTGCCCTCTCGCAGTCTGGGACCCCTCGGGAGATAACGACCTGCTGGCTTAGGCCTGCTCC
>NW_005356437.1:120014-124070 GCF_000412655.1 Myotis brandtii
TTCTATAATCGAAACAATGTATAACTTCAGCTCTGAGATCCCGGCAGGCTGAAAGCTGGTTTCTAGGGTTTTGTTTAGCTTCTTATTTGCAACATAGTACATTGTTGCTTAGAGTTGCAACTCAGAGGCCGGCAACGTTGGAGTCTGCAGTCACTGAAGCAAGGAAGCCTCATGTTCGCTTCCAGCTGCCTGGCTGCTGGCCGCCATCTTGGCTGACAGTTAATTTGCATAAGGATATGCTGATTAGCCAATGGGAAGGGTAGCGGTCGTACGCCAATTACCATGTTTCTCTTTTATTAGTGTAGATAGTGGTATGAGAACAGGGACCCTGGGGCCAGCCTGCTGGATTCAAACTCAGTGCTGCCACTTACTGTCCACATAACCTCAGGTGGGTTATTTTTAACCCCCTGCCTTGGGATTTTGCATAAAACTGTTGTGAGGTTTAAAGGAGTTAACATGTGCAAAGTATTTAGGGCAATGCCAAATACAGAGCAGATGTTGTCTAAATGCTAGCTAATTTTACTACTGCAGAGCTGACCTGTGTGCCAGTCAGTGCAGACTGGAGTAGAGTGGGGCACCAACTTTAGGGAGGCCAACGAGTACCCACCCTGGATTCAGGAACCAGGGAGGTTGGGCCAACCAGGAAGTTCTCGTAAATGTATCTTATCAGAATTTAGAGACACATCTTAAAAGAGTTTGCATAGTTCATGATCGGGCAAATCATTGCCTGGCAAATCCACTAGATCTGTGGATTTAAGGACCCCAGCCACTGCAGATCTATGAAATATGAGTCATATATATCCATGTGAGTTTAAAAAACAAAATTCCCAATAATCCAAGTGGGAAACTTCCGTAGACACACAGAGCCTGTGCAATCTCTATTGATTTTATTGCATCCCTTATCTATTACAGGGGAAGTCTGCAGAGCCCAGCCCCTGGTTGATGGAAGTTGGCTTTCCTTTTATACCCAGAGGCCAAATGGACATTTGCTATTTGCTTCAGGGTACAGAAGGATATCGGCACCCCTAAGACCATGGGTATACCCAAAATCAATTTTTTCCAAAGTCAGCTCCCTAAACCACCATTTCTGGGACATGTTCATATCTGTTGTATGGATAAAAAGAAGTTCAGTGGTCAAATAAATTTGGAAAATGTTGCATTAAACAAAATTGTTGAATTTCTTGTGATCATTGACATGCTAATATAGGAGTCTCTAAGACATAGGCAACATTTCCTCTTTATATACTTTGCTCACATATTCAAAGACCCGTATGTCCTGAAACACATTTTGGGAATTGTTACTCTGGCTCTGTAACCACTGGTTCTCATGGAAGGACAAACTTAACTTCCTTGGCTACGCAAGAGTCTAGGCAAGGAAGAAGGTTACATAGAGGAAGAGTAGGCCAATCCTTGGCCTGAAGGACTAAAAACAGGGATGAGTATCTCAAGCAAAGGCACAAGTGATTTGGAAGTATACCCACCAGCAGTGCACTAGGGTTCCCTTTTCTTTACATCCTCCTCAGCACTTGTCGTTTGTTGATTTATTGATAGTAGCCATTCTGGCAAGTGTGAGGTGATATTTCATTGCCATTTTAATTTGCATCTCTCTAATGACTAGTGACTTTGAGCATTTTTCCATTTGCCTCTTAGCCTTCTGTATGTCCTCTTTGGAGAAATGTCTATTCATGTCCTTTGCCCATTTTTTAATTGGATTGTTTGTCTTCCTTTTGTTAAGTTGTATGAGTTCCTTATATATTTTGGAAATTAACCCATTATCAGATGTATCATAGGCAAATATTTTCTACCATATCGTGGGATTCCTTTTCATTTTTGTTGGTGGTTTCTTCTGCTGTGAAGAAGCTTTTTATTTTGACTTAGTCCCATTTGTTTATTTTTTCCTTTGTTTCCCTTGTCATGGGGTGGGAATACAGACTGATGCAGCCAGTGTGAAAAATAGTATGGAGTTTCCTCAAAAAATTAAAAATGGAACTGCCATTTGACCCAGTGATCCCACTTCTAGGAATATATCTTAAGAATCCTGAAACACCAATAAAAAAAATGCACCCCTGTGTTTATAGCAACACTATTTACAATAGCTAACATCTGGAAACAGCCCAAGTGCCCATCAGTAAATGAGCAGATAAAAAAGCGCTGGTATGCTTACACAATGAAACACTACACAGCTGTAAAAAAGAAGGATCTCTTACCCTTTGAGACAGCATGGGGGGACCTGGAGAGTATTATGCTAAGCAAAATAAGCCAGTCAGAGAAAGACAAGTATAACATGATTGCACTTACTAGTATATGTGGAATCTAATGAACAAAATAAATTGGGGAACAAAATAGATCCAGAAACATGGAAGCATGCAACAGGCTGGTGAATTTCAGAGTGTAGGAAGGATGGATGGGTTGGAAGAGATTAACCAAAGAATTTATATGCATATATGCATAACCCATGGAAACAGACAATAATGCAGTGAAGGCCTGGGGAAGAGTTGGCAATGGAGTGAAGAAAAAAAAAGGAAGTAAAGGGGGGGGGGGGGGCATATGTAATACTTTCAACAAAAAGATAAATTTAAAAAAATAAAAAAATTAAAATTATAAATAAATAAATAAATAAATAGGCCAAGAAAAAAAAAAATGAAGTTGAAAGCAAAGTCTGAGATTCTGAACCGAAAGTGGGGGGAATATGGGAGGGTGCATTAATTTTCTATTGCTGCCATAACAAATTATCACAAACTTAGTGGCTAAAACAACACAAATGTATTCTTTTACAGTTATGGAGGCCAGAAGTCCAAAAGGAGCTTGAGGAGCTAAAATCAAAGTGTCAGCAGGAATGCTTCCTTCTGAAGGCTCTATGGAAGAAAATGGTCCTTGTCTTTTCCAGCTTCCAGAAATTTTCTTGTCTTATAGCCCCATCCCTCCAGCCTCTGTAGTCACTCACATTCTTCCCCTCTTACCTTCTTGCATTCCTATTGTAAGGACCCTTGTGATTATGTTGGACCACCTAGATAATCTAGGATAATATTCCCATCTCAATATCCTTAACTTAATCACATCTGCAAAGTTCTTTTTGCCATGTAAGGCAGACTAGAAGTGGGAAGGTGTGTGGGGAATGGATTGGTAAAGCAGGACAGCTTGGTCTCCTCATGAGCAAAAGCCATTCTCTCTTGATAACAGGATGGACCAACGCTCCTCCCAGGCACATTCAAGTGCAGAATGCAAGACAATCCCTCCATGTCTTACAGGTGGGGCCAAAGCTGCACCAAAACTGCAGCAGACAGCTAAATTTTCTTTCTAATTTGGGTGTTAGAAACAATATTACAAAACAGTTATGTGTAGGAAAGAAGAAAGTTATATTTGGGATTTAAAATCCAAGTGGGTTGCTGTTTCTCTTTTCACTCATTGTTATACCTATGTTTATGCACAGAATTTTAGAGCAACGTTTCCTTCTATTAAGGATAAACACTGAAGAAAAAAACACATACAGGTACACACCAATTATAGAGTGAAACTTGAACCACTAGTGCATTGAATGGTATGGATAAAATTATCCAGAGTTATTTTATGTCATAGACAAACATTGTAAGGCACAGGTTATCCAAAGTTTGCTAATGGGAGGGCTTTGTCCTGCCAGAAATTCAAGGATGCAGTTAACTAGCCAGCCAGTGGGCAGCCTGAGGCTTTCTTACTCACCAGTTCCCTCAATGTTCAAAAAATTCCTTATAACATTACCGAGATTAAAAAAAAATACAATGCTGTATACCAAATGATTTTATAGTAACTCATGTTCAGTTTCCATTCTCATTTGGAATTGAAATAAACACTTACTTGACTTACATACAAAAAAAAAAAAAAAAAGAATAGACAGTGTCCTTTTTGCCCTGTTGTCTTTTTAAAAAATTTATCTTTATTGTTGAAACTATTACAGATATCCTCCTTATTTTCCCATTGACCCCTCCACCCAGCACCCACCCATCCCAGGCCTTCACCACACTGTTGTCTGTGTTCATAGGCTCTGCATATATGCATATAAGTCCCTCTGTTGATCTCTCC
>NW_005356437.1:124092-155907 GCF_000412655.1 Myotis brandtii
ATGCTTCTATGTCTGTGGATCTATTTTGCTCATTGGTTTATTTTGTTCTTTAGACATGTCTTGATTCGAGGAATACTATTCTCAGTGAGGAAGATGTCTCTGTTCTCACCCAACTACATTTCTTGCCCATAAAGAAAGGGATGCTCCAGGTCTGGTTACAAAGATCTCCATACAGGACATTTGGCGCAGAGATAAGGGTAAACCACACTTAGGTGTAATAGCAATTTTCCTCCTAAAATTTTGTTTAAAATCTTTTAAAAATCCAGTTCCTCCAGTTTATATAAGTGCCAATGTGAGAAGAGCTAAGCTGGCAATTTTCACGTTGCCAATTTCCCAAAGAGAAACAAAGATTTTTTTCATGTGTGTAATAATTCCCAAATTTAGTCAAGACTGGAATTTCACTTTTATTTTTTATTTTTATAGCAGCAGTGTTCTGCCCATAGGGGGAAAAATAAAGAAACTGGGAAAAGAGACAAGTTGCCATTGACTAGGAGACAGGACTGAGGGTGAGGGATGGAAATCACAACCAATGTTCAATTTTCATCCTGAGGAATTTGGTCAGTTATTTGGTTGAACACATATTAGAATGGCAAATAGTGCTGATACAGGGGCCTTGAAAAATCACCTTTTGTTTTTGTGGAAAAAGAAAGAGGAAATTGAGGTGAAACTGCAAAATGTTTCTTTTTTCTTTCTTTTTTATTTTTTTTCATGAAACCAGCCAAAAGGAAGGTCCTCTTTAAGCCGCCAGTGCAAATGTTTTTGCAAAGTTCAACTGCCAAATGTCCTTTGATGCCTGCCAGTTTTTATAATTGAAAGATACCTTTTTAAATGAACTTGCTGGTCTTTCACTGGGTGAGAGAAGCTTTCCCACATCTGGATGGTTCTCTTCCTTCCAGCAAGACCCAGCTCCTCAGACTTCACTGAAGACCTGCAGTGTTGGAAGGCACATCACCATGAGCACATAATACTCAGTGGTACTATTTTAGACCACGTTGATGGCATAAAACTTTTTATTCTACAAAATTATATGATTAAATGCAAATCAATAATCTATGAGCAGTGTCAATTAGTTCACACATGCTCTGCTATGAATAAAACCAAATCTCTCCTCCTTACGGAAAACCTTTGCAGAAAACCTGAACTGAGAGAATAACCAAATAAGTAGAATGAAGGCAAACACTAACATCTATAACAAAACTATCATTTTTGTAGATGGAAAGGCTGCATAAAGATACCAAAAGTGGTTTTTTTTTCATTGCATTCTATCAAGACATTTAATAAAACTGCCATTCCTAACACACAACTAGCTACTTTAGAATGGTTTGCACAGTTACTCAGCAGGAAACTAACATTTGAACCCACCAATCTTTTGAGTTGCAGATTCAATTTTAAACTTTTTATTGAAAAGACCTCAAGAATATCTATCACTCCAGGTGGAGGGATGATATTAACATTAAGCTTTATGAATTATTACTTTTCAATCAAGGGTGACAGGCTTGCTTATATGAACAGGGTGAGACTTTTCATAAGCAGTAGAGTTCCATCCAACTTCTCCTGATTCTATTTGCCAAAAAAGAAAAAGGATATTACATTTTAAAATAAAATTCCTCCAAATAAAATCCTACCAAAGCGTAATGTCTGAGAGTTCCTGTAGTGCCTTTATGTTGTAAATGCTGAAGTTTTATATTACTTATAATAAGCTTTAGTCTCCAATAGAGCTGGCAAACAAAACCCAAGAATGCTGAAACAGCTGTAGTACCGTATCTGAGTCATTTGGAGAAAGCAGGCAGGGACTTGGAACAGAGGTGTTCTCTCAGACCACTGCAACCATTTGCTTTTCAACTTCTAGACAAAGAACTCGTAAGTGGCTGCTAATCTCATGAAAACTGGGTGAGGCATACAAGTTGGATATTAAGGCTGATATTTTAAAGGGCCACTTCAAAGGAGGACTCTGGGTTCTTAGAACTAAATCTAATTGCTTAAAGACTTTGAATGTATTATCATTACAAAGAGTGAATCTCACAGATATCCAAACAGCCAGACCCAGTCAACAAGCCATGTAGTTTAAAGAAGAAAGCTAAACAAGTACAGCTACAAATCTTGGACATTAAACTGCATTAGTCCACACTCCCATTAATTCAAAGTCAGTTATAGGACTGGACTAAAGTTTGCTAAGCAAATCAAGGAAGTAAAGAATTCTAATTTAAATAGCTTAAGACAAATTGTTTCTTAAAATCCTTTTAAAATAATCTAGAAGTATTTCTTCAACTATAAAAAATTGACATGTTAATTATAAATAATGCTCTAAGAGTGGCATGCTAATTATAAATAGTGCTTATCTGTAGGTTTTCCAAGACGCCCTAGGAGGTAACTGCTCTCTTTCCGTACAGAGTTTAAGTTACTCAGTTTCTAACATGGTGGTAAACTCTTTAACTTTAAATCTAGTTCAGTAAAGCATGTGTTTCATTAATTCAGGTCGCTTCACTTCCATTAGTCTGAAATAGTAAACTTTTACTGAAATCCTTTAGTGCACATTTGTAACCAGATCATTAATTAACTCACTGCAGGACCGTAGGCAAGTTACATAACCTCCCCAAGCCTCAGTTTATTCCTCCAGGGAAATAATAGTACCTATCAGATCAATGGGCTAATGTAGGTTAACTGTGTAGTAGAGTACATGGAACAAAGTAGTCACTCAGTAAATAATTATTATTTATATTAACTGCAATCATAGAGCTAGACTATGGGGAATTGAGTTGCCATTTAAGACACCAATTTATAGTTTCTCAGATTTGGCAATCATAAATCTATAATAACTAAAGTGACTTTGACAAAAGCCCAAGAGGCAGGCAGCGTCTACACAAGTCAAATGGAGGAAGAGAAGCTAAGGATCTATTCAGTAGACATCATATCCAAATAACCCAAAGAGACTTAAAAAACAAAGCCTGAATAACAGCAAGGAAAACCACGTGAATGAGAAATCGCACACCCATATAGGCTCAGACTAGTCTCAGAAATTAAATCACAGTCTACAGTGTCCCAACCCAACGTTTCCTTCTCTGTAGGCTGTCTCCCAGAAATGCAGGTCAACATATCGATTCTAGCAGCTTGTGCCCCCTCATTTTAATTTTCTGGAAACCTCAATTTTCTTAACCTTCTGAGGAAGCTTTGCAGGCAAGGAATCTGGAAGCTAGTTGGGGTCTTAATCCACAAGAATGCCAGGTTTCAGTGGCAAAAAGGGAATCTGTAGCTATTCTCACACCAACAACATCTTTCATGTGGGAAAAGAAGGCTTTGGTGGCAGCACTGTTTTTCACAAACTCTTCCAAAAAACAGAAGAGGTGGTAGTATTTCCCAATTTCTTATATGAGGTTAGTGTTGCCCTGATACCAAAACCAGACAAAGGCATCACAAGAATAATAAAGACTAATGTGAATATGTATGCACAATTTCTCAACAAAGTATTAACACACTTAATTCAACAACATGAAAAGGAAAAGGAGAATATACAAAATTATGAACTGAAATTTATCCCTAAAATGCAAAGTTGGTTCAACATACCAAAATTAATCAATGTCATACACTATATCAATAGGGAAAAAAAGAACAAAAAATATAGGATTATCTCAATAGACACAGAAAAAGCATTTGACCACATTCGTGATAAAAATGCTGTCATGTTAAAGCACTGAACAAACTAGAATGAAAAGGAATTTCCTAAACCAGATACACATCCTATATAATTAAAGCCTAATATGCAAATTGTCCCCTCCTGTGGTTGTTTGACCAGGAGTTCAAACAGGAGACTGGGAGTTCGACTGCTCGCTATGACATGCGCTGACCACCAGGTGGTGGCGTGGAACATCGCAGGCATTGGCCATGCGGAGCTGGCAGCAGGCGGCATTGGAGGTGCTGACAGCCCTGATAGGCTCCAATGAGAGCAGGACTGCGGCAGGATGGTGGAGCAGGCAAGCGGGAAGCACCAGGCCAAGGCGGGTGTGAGCAGAGGGAGGGGGGAAGGGGGAGGAGGGCAGGGCCACTGGTGGTGCCCGGGGGGCAGGGGACCCAGCCCCTATTGTTTGCCCCACAGGCAGGATGGAGGAGCAGGTGAGGGGGCTGCGCCAGGCCAAGGCAGGGCTGTGGGGCTGTGGGGCTTGGGGCACGAGCTGGGGTTGCAAGGCTGGGTGCGTGAGCTGAGGCCCAATCTCCACAGGCCACCCCAAGGGACCCCACCCGTGCATGAGTTCGTGCACCAGGCCTCTAGTCATCTAATAAGACCCACAGCAAATATAATATTTAATGCTGTAAGCCTGAACTCTTTCCCACTAAGACCAGGAAAAAGATTTTCTTTTTAGCCACTTCTACTTAACATTATATTGGAGGGTCTATCCTGAACAATTAGTGAAGAATAAGAAACAAAGGACATCCAGATTGGAAAGGAAGAAATAAGTCTATTTCTATTAGCTGATGACATGACCTTGTAAACAGAAATTTTCAAAGAATCCACAAATACCCATGAGAACTAATAAATGAGTTCAGCAAGTTTTCAGGATATAAAACCAATACAGAAAATTTAATTGTATTTCTATAAACTAGCAACAAGCAATCAGAAAACAATATTAAGAAAATTGTATTTATAACAACATTGAAAAAGAATAAAATACTTGGGAATAAATTTAACAAAGTAAGTATAAGACTTATACACTCAAAAATACAAAACATCACTGAAAAAATTTAAAGAATATCTTAATAACTGAAAAGACATCTAGTGTTCATGAATTGAAAAACCTCTTGAATTAACCTTTAGATTCCACATTATTTCTTTCAAAATCCCAGGTGTCTCTTTTGCAAAAATTGACCATCTAATCCAAACATTCAAATGGAAATTCAAGGAACTCAGAACAATCAAAACAATGTAAACAAGAAAAACAAAGTTGGAAGACTCCCACTTCCCAAATTTGAAAGCTTTAGCACAAAGAAACAGCAACTATATGGTAGTGGCCAAAGGACAGTCATATAAATCAGTGAAATGGAATTGTGAGTCTAGAAATATACCCATATCTTTATGGTCAAATGATTTTTATGAGTATTAATATCAAGGAAATTCAATGAGGTAAACAATCCTATTTAATAAAGAGGGAATATGCTAATTGACTGTCTCGCCCTCAAAGATGGCAACACCCACAGCCAATAAGGAGGGAATATGCTAATTGACTGCCACACCCTCAAAGATGGCAGTGCCCATAGCCACAAGATAGCGATGCCCAGTCCTCTCAGCCCGCCAGAGCAGCAGGCATGCGGCAAGGCTGGACCCGCCAGCTTTGCCGTGCGCCTGCCTCCCGAGTACCCCAGTCTCCTCAGCCCCCCAGCCTCCCAGGGCTGTCCCGAGGTGTAGGCAACTCTCGGATGGCAGCTGCCCAGCTGATGTCCAAGGCGCAGGCAAGCCTCCGATGTTGGCTGCCCAGCCGCCCAGTGCGGCCTGAGGCACAGGCAAGCCTTGGCTGTTGGTTACCCAGCCTCCCAGGGCCGCCAGAGGCTCAGGTAACCAGGGCCAGCAGAGGCTTTCGCTGCCGGCAGTGGCAGCAGCAGAAGTGTGATGGGGGGTCACCATCCCCTGATGTCCAGGTCGCCTCCCACCCCTGAGGGCTCCTGGACTGTGAGAGGGGGCAGGCCAGGCTGAGGGACACCCCCTCCAGTGCATGAATTTTCATGTACCAAGCCTCTAGTAGTCTTTATAAAAGTGGTGCTGAAACACCTAGATATCCACAAGCAAAAGAATAAATTTGGATCCCTACTTCACAATATATACAAAAATTAATACAACATGTATCAAAGACCTAAATATAAAAGCTAGAACTATAAAACTCTTAGAAGAAATCACAGTTATAAAATCCATGATCTTGGATTAGCCAATTGTTTATTTTTTTTTAAAAAAAATATGATTTTATTGATTTTAGAGAGAGAGGAAGGGAGAGGGATAGAGAGATAGAAATATCAATCAACCTCTTCCTTCATGCCCCAAGCCCACAACCTGGGCATATGCCTTGACAGGAATCAAATCTGTGACCTCTTGGTTCATGGGTTGATGCTCAGGCACTGAGCCACCCCGGCCAGGCACCAATGGTTTATTAAACATGACACCAAAAAGCACAAGCAACAACAAAAATAGATAAACTGCACTTCATCAAAATAAGAAACATTCATGTTTCAAAGAACTCCATCAAGGAAGTGAAAAGTTAATCCACAGAATGGGAGAAAATATTTGCAAATCATATATTTGATGAGGGTCTAGTACCCAAAATATATAAAAACAATTGCACCTCAACAGTAAAAATACAAATTATCCAATTAAAAAACAGGCAGAAAATTTGAATAGACACTTCTTCAAAGAAGATACACAAATAGCCTGAACGCACATGAAAAAAAAAAAGTTAGAGAAATGCAAATCAAATAGCACTTCAATACCCACTAGGATAGTTTTAAATCAGAAAACAGCATGTGTGTATTGGTGAGGATAAGGATAGTGGAAACATAAAAATACTAGTGGGCATATAAAATGATAAGGTCATTTTAAAAAAAGAGTTCAGCAGTTCCTCAAAAAAGTTAGATATAAAGCTATAATATGACTCAACAATTCCATTTCTAAATATATACCCAATACAATATAACTCCACAGAAACTTATATGTAATAATGTTTATAGCAGCATTAATTATTATAACCAAAAAGTGGGAAAATGTCCATTAACTAGTGAATAAATAAACAAAATGCAGAATATTCAAACAATGGAATATTATTTAATCATGAAAAGACTCAAGTTCTAATATATGCTACAATATAGATGAACCTTGCAAACATGCTAGTGAAAAAAAGCCAGATACAAAAGACCACATATAGTATGATTCCATTTATGAAATATCAAATATAGCAAATCCTTAGACAAAGAAAGGAACTGGGGAAGATGTGATAGGGAGTGACTGCTAATAGGTACGAGGTTTCTTTTTGGAGTTGTGAACATACTCTAAAATTAGATATGGTGACAGTTGCACAATTTTTGAGGATCCTAAAAACCACTGAATCATAAACTTCAATATAATGACTAGTGTAGATGAGTTATATCTCAATGAAAAACAGAAGAAGTCTATAACTTGACATATCTTTCTAAGTATTAAAATTAGAAGACTTTGTTCCTATGGCAAATAAGAAGTAGAGTTGTCACCAAGATCAAGAATGGAGCTTTTTAGAAGAAGAGGAAAATCTGAAATAAGAGGCCAACAATCAATAATATTTTAGGTGAGCAGCAGGGGGAGCCCTTGATGGCAAAGAAAATCACAAAAATAATATTTATGCTTTTGATCATAAAATTAATATATTCTTTTTGCAGATAATATGGAGAAATGCCAAAAAAGATAATTTAAAAACCATTCCATTATCCTGAGAACCACTATTAACATTTCATTTGTGCAAAGCCTTCCAGTCTTCTTCTGTGTGTACATATGTATATAAATCTATAACCAAACCCATCTTTTTTACAAAAAGTAAAAGCATGTACATACAGCTTTGCATTCTATATTTTTGACATAACATTATTTTTTTACATTTTTCCAAGGCCTTAAATATTTTTGAAAAGGTAATTTTCAGTACTGTAATTAATTAAACCTATTTTATAATTTCTCACAGTTATGAATAAAACTGTGATAAACATTCTTGTACCTAAAGTTTTATACTTATTAAATTTTTTTTCTAAGGACAGATTCTTAGAAGAGGAATTATTAAGTAAAATATTATCCACAGCTCTAAGTCTTTGGACATATTGTCACACTTCCAACCAAAAATTCTGAAAAATCTATAATTGACCACAGTAGTGTATGATTTCTTTTCTTTTCTTTTTTCCTTTTCTTTTCTTTTCTTTTCTTTTCTTTTTTCTTTTCTTTTCTTTTTTTCTTTTCTTTTCTTTTCTTTTCTTTTCTTTTCTTTTCTTTTCTTTTCTTTTCTTTTCTTTTCTTTTCTTTTCTTTTCTTTTCTTTTCTTTTCTTTTCTTTTCTTTTCTTTTCTTTTCTTTTCTTTTCTTTTCTTTTCTTTTCTTTTCTTTTCTTTTCTTTTCTTTTCTTTTCTTTTCTTTTCTTTTCTTTTCTTTTCTTTTCTTTTCTTTTCTTTTCTTTTCTTTTCTTTTCTTTTCTTTTCTTTTCTTTTCTTATAGAAACATCAATGATGAAAGAGAATCATTGATTAGTTGCCTCTTGCACACCCCCTACTGGAGATCGAGCCCATCACTCGGGTATGTGCCCCTGACCAGGAACTGAACCTTGACCTCCTGGTTCATAGGTCAATGCTCAAACACTGAGCCACGGTGACAGGGATGATACTTTTCTTTTTCTTGAAATTTTTCCAAGTATGTAATGATTTGTTTTCTTTGTTTAAAACATTTGCAAATTTAACATAAACTAATGTCTTCCTTTAATTATTTCTAAATAAATAGTAAACCTGGAATTTTCTTATGAGTTATTGTCTAATTATTTTCTGCTTATACAGACTGTCTTATTGTGAAAATTGACAATTTTCCTGTTTATGATATTTACCTTCTAATAATTGATTTCTAGAAGCTCTTCATATAAAAACCATGTTAACCTTCATTTTACATTTTGCCATTTTTTATGTTATTATTTGATTTATGATTTTTTATCATGAGTTTTGATATTTAAAAATCTATCTTCTTGTGCTGGCCAGTGTTCTCAGTGGTTAGAGTGTCATTCTGCACACTGAAGGGTCGCAGGTTCGCTCCCCTCCCCTGGTTGAGGTACATGCAGGAGGTAACCAGTCAATGTGTCTCTCTTGCATCAATATTTCTCTCTCTCTCTCTCTCTCTCTCTCTCTCTCTCTCTCTCCCTCCCTACTTCTTTTTCACTTTTCTGAAAAGCAATGGAAAAAATATCCTCAGGTGAGGGAAAAAAATGTGCCTCCATGGAAGTTGATGAATGTTTACCATAATTTCTTCTATTCTTTTTGTGTTTTTATTTTTAAATGTATTAATTCATTTAGAACTTATTTAGAGATATAATATGGGTCACCCTCCTCACCTCAAACAATGAACCATTGAATATTATTTTATTTCCTCTACTGATTTAAAATGACTGGAAACTTTTTATTCTCTCTTCTCTGTTTAATGTTGTATCATATTGGGTCTAACAATCTACACTAATAAAAGACAAACATGCAAAGTTACCATACCTTCACTATGCCTTAAGCCATGCCCACCAGCCAATCAGAGCAACTATATGCAAATTAACCCAACCAAGATGGCGGCCAGCAGCCACCGAGCTGGAGCAAGCAGGAGGCTTGGTTGCCCCATTGATGAAGTAAGCCAAGCTTCCCGCCTGCCACGGCCAGCTCTGAGCTCCACTCAAAGCAACAAAGTTTCAATTATAGAAGGTAAATAAACCCCAGATACCTGCTTTCAGCCGGCTGTGGCCACGGACCTGGAGCGAGCAGGAGGCTTAGTTGCCCTGGTGATGGAGGAAGCCAAGCTTCCCTCCCGCCTGCCCTGGCTGGCTCTGAGCTCCTCTCAAGGCTACAAAGTTTCAATTATCGAAGATAAATAAATCCCAGAATAAAAAAAGAAAAAAAAAAAAGAAGAGGCTGGGAGCTCCTGTCGCTGGGGTGTTTGGCCAGCCTGAAAACGGCCCTCAGCTCCCCACCCAGACTGGCAGGCACCCCAGTGGGGACCTCCCACCCTAAAGGGGGTGTGACCAGCCTGCAAACAGCCATCAGCCCCTCACCCAGGCTGGCCAGGCACTCCTATATAAAAAGGGTAATATGCAAATTGACCCTAACAGCAGAACGACTGGGAATGACTGGTCACTATGACACACACTGACCACCAGGGGGCAGATGCTCAATGCAGGAGCTTCCCCCTGGTGGTCAGTGCGCTCCCATAGGGGAAGCACTGCTCAGCCAGAAGCCAGGCTCACGGCTGGCGAGTGCAGTGGCGGTGGCGGGAGCCTCTCTCACCTCTGCGGCAGCACTAAGGACCCCTTGGGGGATGTCTGCCTGCCGGCTTAGGCCCTATCCCCGTGGACCTATTTCTATGTTTTGTTATTGTTTTGGTCATTTGGTTTGATTGCTTTGTTTTTCCCTCCATCGTAAAAACTCTTTCCTGGCAGGTATGGCTCAGTGGTTCAGCATCGACCTATGAACCAGAGGTCACCAGTTCAAGTCTTGGTCAGGGCATTTGACTGGGTTTTGGATTGGATCCCCAGTAGGGGGTATGCAGGAGGCAGCTGATCAATGATTCTCTCTCATCATGGATGTTTCCATCTCTCTCTCCCTCTCCCTTCTTCTCTCTGAAATCAATTAAAAAAAAAAAAAAATCTTTTCCCTCATTACATTTTGTACATTTTGCATTCAGGTATCATAATAAACTATTAGTTCTAATAGCTATTTTCTTAGGTTTTTTAAATAGATTATCCTTTAGAAATTCTAAATTCTCTCCACACCCATGACTTTGAGATCTCAAAACCAATTTTCAGAATCACAGCTGTCTTTTGTTCATAAACCCAACTTCTTTTAAAAAAACACACAAATAACTTATAATAATAAAAGTGTAATATGCTAATTAGACCAGACAGCAGAGTGACCTTCTAGACGTCCTTCCGAACGAAGCCAGGGCTGCGAGGGTAGAGGCAAGCTGCCACGGCTGTGAGGGCCGAGCCCCTTGCATGAATTTCATGCATTGGACCTCTAGTTAATCCTATAAAATGCTCAAACAAAAAGTACAGACAACTTTGAAACACACAGATTGTATTTTCACATGGGTCTTAAAGAGTAAACATTTGCCATAAAAGATTTATTTATTTTAATTAAAAAATTAAATCCAAAATTATTTTAAAGAGGCATTAGAGTCTCAAAATGCTCTTTAGTTTTAAATGTCCTCCAAAGCTACACTGGTTTTAAAATCAGATTTATTGAGTTACAATTCCTATGTGATAGAATTCCTCCTCCTTTTCAGGATACAGTTGTATGAATTTTGACAAACATACACAGTTAAGTAACATCATCACAATCAAGACAGTCTTTTTAACACGCTGAGAAGTTCTCTGTTCCTTTGTAGTCAATCTCCTTCCTCTTATCCTCAACCCCTAGCAACCTCTGATGCATTTTTTGTCCCTACAGATGCTGTTAGTTATTTTTATTCCTCAAGCTTCCAATTGGAAGCAAAGCTGGCCATTAGTAACTAGCACAATGTCCTCTCTGCTCATTTAAAAATCACTTTTTTTTTTTTGCTGTCATCCCACAGATCAGTTTCCATTTCAGCAAACCTGCACCCCAGCTCTAGACAGGCAAATTCCTTCCCTGAAACTCAGCCGGGCTTCATCTGGGCTCACATGCCCAGACAAGCCTGACAGACTAGAGGAACCAGTGGGAGGGGTGGTGCTCATGTGTGTGTGTTGTGTATGTGTGTGTACACATTGCAGAGTCCCAGTATATTTTTACATGTTCAATACATCTACAGGGTGAGTAACATACTGGAGGGTAGATGAGCCAGCTAGTTCTGAGAAAAGATCTTTGAACCTTTCCCCTCTGTCATCTGATTGCTGAATGGCAGGAGCGTGTGGTCTGCTGGTGACAGCTGGAAGGTCTGGGAAGTGATGGCTCTTACTGAGTCAAAGTGCAACATAAACACCTTGGGGAGATCTGAGGCCTGAGAACCAATTTCAGAAAACTACCCGTTGCCAAGGAAACACACCTTTAAGCATAATGTCTGGAGCAGTTAGGAAGGTTTTTGTTGTTTCTTTTAAGGTCCATTTTCTCCTGTGATACTTATTTCCCCAGTTCTATACACATGGCAAGGGCTGCTTTCCTAGTTCACTTAAATATCACTGTAAGGAAACCAATCTGTGGTTTTATGTTACCCCGTCGGAGTGTTGTCTGTGGATACAGGGCATAAAGGGGATAACTTGCCTAATTCAATCCACCCTTGAGGACTGCCATGTTAAAGAGCTACACCAGGGAACTTTGGTCTGCCCTTGGCACTGTTGGAAAACTGAGAGACTGCAGTGTTTCAGGGAAACTCTGAGTGTCGCTTAATGTAGAGAACTCTCTGATTTACAGTTGTGTCTATATATAACATTTCATATTTGTTAAGGCCTCTCACTATTCATGGTTAATAACTAGCCCTGGAAGAATATTTGCAGCTTATTTACTCTGGAGAAAAGTGAGGTACAAGAAAATGTTAGGAGAACTGAGCATTTGGTAGACTTAAATTCAAACCCATAGACACAGACTTCATAATCTACTCAAGACTGGAGTTGACCACTGATGGTTTATTTACCTCAAACATAAAATATCTGAATGGTATGGCACACAAAGAAGTTGCCTTGTTTGTTTTATCAGTTTTTTTCCTCTTAATATGGCCCAAATAATTATTTATATACTTGGCATTGGCATATGCAGAAAGGGGCACTACATGTTTTAAAAAATGTGTGAGAAAAAGTTAAAATGGACAAACTTATATTCTCTAACTTGGTTCTATTATTATTATTATTATTATTATTATTATTGATTTCAGAGAGAGGAAAGGAGAGAGAGAGAGAGAAACACAATGTGAGAGAAAAACATCGATCAGTTGTCTCCTGCACATGCCCCAACCAGAACCAAACCCATAACCCAGGTGTGTTCCCTTACTAGGAATTGAATCCGCCACCTTTTGATGAATGGGACAATGCTCCAACCAACTGAGCCACCCAGCCAGGACTAACATGATTCTTTTTAGAGAAAAGCTTCTGCCAATTCACTTAGTCCAGCTCACTAAGGTTGGAGCCAGGAAGTTTGAGAATCACTGGTTTAAAGTATTTTGCCACATCCATCCTCAGTTTTTTGCCTATAGATTTGCTAATTGACAGGGTCTACCAACAGCACCACACTCACATGAATGTGTTGCATGACCCTTAGGAAGAAGTTGTAACCTTAGAAGGCAGAGTTGAATATTTTCACCACCAGCCTTCCTTCAGGTCCTTCGCTAATCCCTGCACTTCACATTTTCACCAAGAGGAGAAGAAGGCTCTGTCTGGTTCATAGTGCCATGAGATTCCAAAGATGCCTTAGACAAAACCTGCCATTCCCTGACCATCTCCCACGTGTGAAGGGCCAATATGTTCTGGTGATGCAACATTTACACTGCAATGAACAACCAAGTCCCCTCCCATGAGAGTTCTGTCGCCTGCCAAAACTCTACCTTCTCCCAGGTTTCACTTTAGATGGGCTCATGTGGAGGAGTCAGGCCAAGTGGACCAGTAACTGCTTGGTGGATGCTTAGTGAGAACTGTGGTAATAGAATGAAATGTGACATTGTTGCATCATGGCTTCCCTACCCCTGTCTTCCAAACCATCAGACCTCCCAGTATAAACAGATGTATGTGAGAATCAAGGACTTTTTGAATAAAATAAGGAGATATTAAATAGCAAAACTTTTATTAAAGTAGTATTTGTCTCTGAACCAGGCACTCTGCTAAGTACTTCACATTTATTATCTCATTTAATTCTCACAAGAAGCCTATTCAGATAGATGTCACTATTGCCTCATTTTATAGATAGAAAATTGAAGCATAGAGGTTAAAGAAATCTTACCCATAAGGTAGTCAGAGAAAGACACGTATCTCATTCATATGTGTATTCTAAAGAACAAAATAAACTGATGAACAAAATAGATCCAGGAACAGACTGTCGAATCTCAGAGGGAAGGTGGGGGTGGTTGGGAAGAGATTAACCAAAGAACTTGTATGCATCTATTCATAACCCATGGACACAGACAATAGTGTGATGAAGGCCTGGGGAAGGGGGAGGGTGTGGGATAGAATAGGGTCAATGGGGGGAAAAACGGGACATCTGTAATACTTTCAACAATAAAGATAAAAAAAAACACAAAAAAACAAACAAAATTCAGAACATATGAGAAAAAGATGGTTTGTAATTAAAATACTTTAAATATTATATTAAAACATTAAAATTGGTTTAAATGTAAAACAAAATAAAACTTACCATAGAGCAACTACTCAATAATTGACTACATCATAGTTTAAGCCAATTTTTGATCCCAAAGCCTGTGCTCTGAACTAGTGCTGTGCACATTTTATGTCTGGGAGCACCTTAAAATACTTTGAAAACTAAAATAACCACACGAATGAGGGCGTGTAGATTTCTGACTGGAGGAGAGTCAAAGCCCAGCTCAGCAGGGACAGGGAACGTGGGTGTATCGCCACGGCCGCCGGGACCGCATCTAGATCTGTTTGTTTTTATAAGCACAGATATTGCTCAGTCCTTTAAAAGTATACACAGCCAGGGTGGGACATCATCTGATGGCAGCAACCGACCGCCTGGTGGGAATAGATGGGTGAATGTGGGTCAAACCTTCCAGTGCAACAGGAAGGGAAGGTTGATTTTTAGTGGGAATGATGAGGAAAGCGGTTCTGAAATGTTTTTCACAGAAATAGAAACCAGTGAAATAGAAGCCGATGCTCTACTGCTTTAGAAAAAGAAAGCACAGGGAAACAGACAGGCAAGCACTTGGCAGCTATAGCCACGCTCAGAAACTTGTCACATTTAGGTCTCTGCTGAACAAGACCATCTCAGCTGCAGGCAATAATCAGGCGTCCAGCCAGGCCTTCAGAACCCAGTGGAGATAAGGCTTGATTTTACTGTAAAGCTCTCCTAATTCTCCAGGGATTTGTCCCTGAGGGAACAGAATGCTTTATGAGAAGCAGCGCCGGACTCTCCAGTCCTAGATGTATAGTCACTGCTGTATCTGGTGGTGTGGTTCTGCACAGGCTTCCTCATCAGCCGTACCTTCCTATTTGCCTTACCCTGTTATTACTGGCTCCTGCTTGCTTTTAGGGACATTAACCTGCCCAATGTGTCTGTGAGTGCTTTGCTAGTTAACTCCAGCTTAAAGGCTTCTTAGAAAAGGGGCTTTGTGAGTTTTACTTTTTCATGGCTTTTTGCCTTTTTCTCTCCAGTTTCCTCTCTTTTCCTCCTCTCTTCCCCTCCCTCCACTTGGTTGGAATAGAGGATTTCAGCTTTTATAGGAACACTTTATGAGCTAGCCAGTCACATTATCTGAGAATACTTTGTAAGAGCCTGCTTCCAGGTCACAGATTCAGATCTGTGGAAACTGCCCAGACTATTCTGAAATTCTGAGCTGGGGTTCCAGTATCCAACCTCAGTTAAGCTAAATCCGTGTGGGCTGCAAATTGCAATGAAGAAATAGGCCAGGCACTTAATCCTCCCCGTGCTAGCATCCCACACTGGCCAAAGATAATGGAGGAGGGAGGGGGATATACCGAACTTTCCCCAGTCACCACCAATAGGTCTTGTTCTTTGCTTTAAGAAAAAGCAACATGTCCCTATAATCAAGAGGGTGGAAGCCCAAGCACAGCATATTTTATTTATGTATGTATTTATTTATTAATTTATTTATTTATTGTCCATTTATTTACTTTTTAAATTTTATTTATTTATTTATTTATTTATAATCTATTTATTGATTAAGTTATTACATATGTGTCCTTATCCCCACATTACCCCCCATCCCCCCACTCATGCCCTCACCCCCCTGTTGTCTGTGTCCATTGGTTAGGCCCATATGCCTGCATATAAGTTCCTTGGTTGTTCTCTCCCCTCCCGACCTCCACCCTCCCCTACCTTCCCTTTGAGGTTTGATGGTCTGATTGATACTTCTCTGTCTCTGGATCTGTCCTTGTTCATCAGTCTATGTTGTTCATTATATTCCATAAATGAGTGAGATCATGTGATATTCATCTTTCTCCGACTAAGTTATTTCACTTAGCATAATGCTCTCCAGTTCCATCCATGCTGTTGCAAATGGTAAGAACTCCTTCTTTTTTACCGCAGCATAGTATTCCATTGTCAAGCACAGCATATTTTAAGTGCATGTCCCTCCTCTGCATGATTAGTGTCCTTTCTGCCCTGTCTGTTGGCCCTGGTTCCAACCTGTGTTCTTTTTATAAAAAAACACAAAATACATTTTTTTTTATTTCAGAGAGGAAGAGAGAAGGAGGGAGCTAGAAACATCAATGGTGAGAGAGAATCATTGATCAGCTCCCTCCTGCATGCCCCACATTGGGGATCAATCCTGTGACCTCCTGGTTCAACCACTGAGCCACACCTTCTGGGCCCAACCTGTGATCTTAAACATAAGTAATTCTAATATCTTTATCTACTGAGGTAAGATGTCTACTATGACAAGTGGGTTCAAGTACAAAATACAGAGTGAGCAGCTTAGGGAGGGTCTTCAGCGAGTTTGGGTGGCTAGTTGAACCATTTCACAGAGCGGGGTGTTATGAAGTGCTTTGCGATCTCCCACTGAAACTGCTGTGTGACAAGGAAACTTACTCTAAAATGTTATTTCTACTGCAGAAAGAATTTGGGGATATGGTTTAAACATGTTTTGACTGAGAAGCAGAAAGCCAGTTTTTATGTCTAAACTTTTTGACCAGTTTTGTGGCCTTGGGCATCTCTGAGCTACAGCTTCCTGAAGATCCTGATTGCATAATTGCATCTGTCAACTGATAGTCATGGTGAACACCAACAGGAATCCCCAATTTGGGGTGCAGTGATGAAGGACATTTTATTCAGTGAATACAGCTCAATTGTGATACAGCACTGTTGAGGCCAAGCCCCTCACCAGCTAAAAGTGCATACCCAGAGCCAGATGGGAGCAGGCTTATATAGACAGAAGTCTCCAACCCTGGTCTGTGATTGGTCCATCCTTATGCAAATGAGGACTCCAAATCCTCAAAGTTTGGTTGATCTACAAGGTGATGTTCTGATTGGGCAGAGTACAGCCACTCTGGCTGGTCAGAGCTGTGCAGCTCTGAGTGGATGGGAAAGGCCTTGGTCCTATTGGTTGAAATAAGATTCCAGGAACTTCTTTATTAAGGCTGCCTCAGCTGGCAGGAACACAGTGCAGGCCCGCAATGCAGTGTTGGGTTCTCTCAGAAGTGCAGTTTGTGTGAGAGGCCCTGTGTAGAAATAGCTGCTAGGCTCTGTTTTTTGTTTATTTGTTTTTGTTTCGTTTTAATTTTAGCCCAGTTAGGCACAAGGAGCTCTTTTCAGTAGGTCTTCTTTCTCAGGCTTCACACATCTTATAGAACGGTGAAGCTTATATCACATTAGGAAATGTGTGAGATATTGCATTGTAAATTAGAAAACAGCACACATAAAAGAAACTATTGTTGTTATGCCTGTATTCTGAGGCAGGAGAATCAAGGCATCAGGAAGAAAACTATGAGCTGGAAGTCATCGCCCAGTTCTGAGCTGCTGAGAGAATAAGTCTGATATCTGTAGACCCTCCCAGGATCTTTCCTCGAGAATGAGGTGCTATATCAGAGATGGAAACACAGGCAGAGCTGCTCTCTTTAGTCATGACTTGGGCAGTTCTATAATCAGCTGTGGACAAGTAGACACACAATTAATTTCAGCTATTATTGCTATTATAATACCATTCACCATTTCCCAATTTTGGGATTTGGAGAAATTACATAAATGTCATTGTTCAGGTAAAGTAGAAGAACAAAAGAGCCAGATAAATGCAACCTAACATTGTGTTTTCCATTAAAGACAAGGAAAGGAAATGTCACATGATCACAAGCTGCTTGTTCGTAATGTAACACTATCTATAATCAATTCCTGATAAACTTTTTATGAATTACAGTAAGTTGTTTGAATTTCCAAACATCTCCATACATGAAAGCCCAATCCTCTTTAGACATTTCTCAGTTTCCTTTAATAAATTGACCCAGTAGACATGGGTGATTCTAGTGCTTGTTTTTCACATTGGGTGTGGAGGATCAGAGGCACGTACCTAACAAATGTCTACCAATTCCAGGCCCTCTGAAGCACCACTTTCAGTTTTGTCATGGTTTGACACACCTCCACAGTTGGAGGTGCTATATTTTTTAGAATTGCTTATCAGAATATTTGAGCAAATTCATAAATAGCAAAACTGAAAATGCCAAGTGGTCTCCCATGTTTTAAAAGAGCTCCATGTCGCTGATGATGCAAGTCAGGTCAGCCATCAAGTCATCAAGTTTCGGATCTGGCGATAAAAGTCATAAAACGAGTCCACTGACTGTGCAGAAAGGATGAGACAGCATGATTTTTCTCTTCCAGCTTCTCCAGCAAAGCGCATGTTCTGGCATCCCAGTCATCCCTGTCGACAGGGTGTTTGATTTCTGACTTGCTGGGAGGGTCCCTGGAGAATGTTGGAAAGCAGAGTAGGCTTCCTGAGTCAAAGGGCCGGGATCAGTGAAGTTAGCACAGGATTTAACAGCACTGGGAACATACCCGCCCATTCCATTTCCCCAGCCTGATAACCAAGAGCAATAAAGGGAAAGAGATGGGATTTAGGTGGCTTTTAGCATTTTTAAAGTTAGATCTGGGCAAACACGGAAAACTGTGTATCGATGTTATCCAGACTTGACCACTGTTTATGAGAACCCAAAATTAAACTGGAGGCTGGCTTAGCACGGCAGATATTTTTCCCGTTGCCTGAGAGAAGACAAAAACTCGAGAAGAAAGAAGGGTTTTTGAAAAGACTAGGTTTCCTTGAGTGTCCTCTGAGGGTCACCAAGCACCATGCAGACAGGACCCAATGGCTGACATGCTAAACAATGCTATCTCCTTCATAATGACCTGCTAACTAACATAAGGGGGGCAAATTTGCAAATGTTTTATGCCTTATTAAGAAAATTATTCAAGCCCAGGAAATATGATGGTTCATAAACATACTTTGACAGAAGAGAAAGAAGATGTTAGATACTACCATGTGGGGGAAAAATGCAGTAAAAAGTGCTGAATTAGCCCATTCCATTCTATTGAATTGTGCAGCAATTATGGTCATCCCCAATGCCCTAGAAAATCAAAGTACATGATAAAACCCCAACCTAAGGATATCTACTGCTATGGTAGCAAATAACTGGCACATGTCATTTTTAAAAGCATTTAAAACTGTTTCAAAAGAAGTTGTGCTGAGAGGGACTATAATTTTAGAATCATTTGCTGTATGACTTGAAGCTAAATGTTGCAAAGTTAAATCAATTTTATTTTATCACAAGGGGAATTGCATCTACCCTCTTTCATTTGGGGTAGATGCACCCCTGACACAGTCTAGAATTTATGAAACCCCTGCCCTACAGGAACAGTTAACTCTTTGATCCTATCATTTATTTAAAGCTTACATGTTCCCCCCTTTTTTTTACCCCAAGCCCACAGACATATAATTTCTCTCCCTGCCTCTCTCTCCTTTCCTTCCTTCCCTGAAGTTTCTAAAGAAGTTCTTGAGTTCTAGTTTTCTTTTTCTAAATTTGAAAACGTGGCTTCTGGCTATAAAAACAGCCTCCCCCACCTTCAGCATCCCTGGTCCCCTGGGGCTGTTATTGCCATGATCTATAAATTCACTGGAGTCACTTAGAGCCCTCTGTTAGCTTTTAGTCAAACATTAGCAGCAGTGTTTACTCTTGTGTAATCTTCAGTTGTTACTTAATTTAATGCCGGTCAGCATTTTTTTAAAAACATGTTCAGCAAATCCTTGGCACATGCTGTTTGGTTTCTTTTCTGTTCCCCTCCCCCACCTTGACACACATCAAGCTCAATTTATCTGTGTGAAGTCTTTCTAATATTCTAGATTTGCTGGGGCAGCTTGCTCTCTTCTCAAGGAAATGAGAGTTCTCTTTCTGTGGCAATCCCAACAACATTCTACTCAGAGGCCCTTGCTTTCCGTCCCCCGTCCCACCTTACATCAAAGAGGGTGAACTGTAAATTGTATAGTTTTTGTTTCTTGTTTCTCTGGCAGTTATTTGAGAGTGATGTAAGATGGGAAGCATCCTCAAACTCCCATTTGGAAGATGATGGTGTGGCCCCCTGAGAAAAATCCACTGAAAGCTAACTTTGAAGGTCTGCCCAGTGGTGAGCTAAAAGCTGAACATATCACATCATAATTCATACACAACTTTGTGTCTTTTGAACCTTCGTCCTCAGCTGCCACCACCTCTAAAGTAAATAAATAGAGCCCGGGCCATTCTATGGTGCTCTGTAGTGCCTTTCCCCGCTCCTTTCATAATGTGAAATCCATCCTTGTCTAGCAGGAGAACTTCTCTTTGGCTATCGTAAACGCAGAGGAAATACTTCAAGTGGGACAGGGAGGCTCAGATTCAAAGAGTAAAGCACATTGTTAAGGGAATAAGAATGTAAGGAAAAAGTTACGAGACTACCTTTAAAGGATGCAATGTGCAGCTCCCTCCTATCCTGCTCCTCTCCAGTTCTGTGCCCTCTGTATAAGAGAACACCTTTTTATGTACCTTGAGAGTATGATGTTAAGTGAAATAAGTCAAAGAAAGACAAATACCATATGATTCACTTATATGTGGAATCTAATGAACAAAATAAACTAACAAACAAAATAGAAACAGCTCATAGATACAGAGAATAGACTGACAGCTGTCAGAAGGGATGGGGTGGGGGAGGGGTGAAAAAGGTAAAGTGATTAAGCACATAGTAACAAAAAACAAAATAAAATAAAACCTCATAGGCAGACAGCAGTATGGTGATTATCAGAGGGAAAGGGGGTTGGGGAGGTGGGGAAGGCAAAGGTAGGATAAATGGTGATGGAAAGAAACCTGACCAGCTGGTGAATATACAACACAATATACAGATGATGTAGTATAGAATTGTATACCTGAAACATATATAATTTTATTTACCAGTGTCACCCCAATAAATTCAATTAAAAAAATTAAATATAATAAAAAAATAGAACACCTGTTTCAGTCCAGAGGCTTTGGTTAATAGCATCACGCTCAATATTCTGGATTTCAGTGCCAATAAAACAAATGTCACTTTGAAAGTCTCATGCATTTGGGGGAGATATGGTCACAGAATGTGTACCCCTAAAGTATCAACAAAATGAAAAGACAATCTGCTGAATGGAGAAAGTATTTGCCAAATGATACATTTGATAAAGGTTTAACATCCAAAATTTATAAAGAACTCATACAATTTAACACTAAAAATATAAACAATCCAATTTAAAAATGGGCAGAGGACATGAATAGACACTCCTCCAAAAAGGACATAAAAATGACCAAAAGACCCATGAAAAGGTGCTCAACTTCACTAGTAATCAGAGAAATGAAAATTAAAACCATAATGAGATATCACCTCACACCTGTCAGAATGGCTATCACCAATAAATCAACAAACCACAAGTGTTGGTGAGGATGTGGAAAAAAGGGAAACCTCCACCCTCTTTGGGGCCAGTGGCCAACCTCCTGGGCCCCTCCTTCCAGCCCTCCTCCCAGCCAGCAGGCCACGATTTAACTTAAATGTGGAATCTAAATAATAAATAAATAAATACTAAGAAAGAGACCCATAGATATAAAGAACAAGCTGATGGTTGCCATAAAGGAGGGGTGGAGATTTTTAAAAATGTTTACACCTAAAGAGGAGAAAGGAGTCTGAGTCAACTCACTCTTTCATCTTTCCCCCAAAACCTTAAACTTCAAGTTTCATTGTGTCTCAGCTTTACCTCTGTTTTCTGGTGACAAGAAATCAGTATTCTTTCCCGTACACCACAAGAGAAAAATCCTACTGCTAAGAATCCTAAATGTGGAGGGATACTCTACTATGTCTTACAAGACGAACAGTGATAAATATGAGACAGGAAGGAGAAAAATAGTAGAGACACTGGTGACTGAGGCTTCATCTAACTGCTGCAAATAAACAAATACCAAAAGATGCAATTTTGCTCTCTCAGGAAGGGAGATCCTGTACTGAATCCACAAAGAGTTCATGGGTAGATTTCTAGGAAAACCTCAGTGAGGGGCTGAATTATGTGCTATTAACTCAAGCTGTAGCTGCCCTGGGGATCTGTGTGAGCTCATGTTACAAGTGTACACTGGTGGCCCATGGATGGGGGCTAGTGTCCCTCTGGGCCAGTCCTGAGATCTCCAATGCAGCCCAGCTCCACACTGACCGGGTCTTTATTCTCTCTGTGACACCTGAGACACCACCACCTGGGCTCCAAAATGCAGCTGTTTTGCTACACAAATTATGAAAAATTCTGCAACTTTGTTGAACCATCTCGAATGTGCACTTTGTGCTGCCCTGACGACTACTTTATGAACTCACTCCAGCTCTTCTCAGCAAGGAAATCTGCCCAGGTCCACAAGTGCCCACACAGCACTATTAGTAAAAGGAGCTCTGCTGTAGACTCAGCTCCACCTTTTGTTATTCCCACTGCTGGGTGACCCCACCATTGGCACACAAGGTTTGTTCTTCCATTTTCTTTTCATAACTTTTTAAACTCCTTCTTCAATTTCCCTTTCTTGTTTATCTTCACCCCAACTTGCTCATTTAATAGTGCCAATGGATCAGTACTTATGCAGTGGTGTGCGCCTTTAAAACTCCTCAGATGAGAGCGCTTGACAAATATAAAATGGAAAATTTTTAGACAAATGTGCCATTTAATTTGAGGTGTCAGCCATGATGATCAGCAACAATAAGTCCATTTATTTTCCATTAAGTAATCCTGTGTGTGTGTGTATGTATGTATGTGTGTGCACACGTGCCCCTCTCTTCCTCTTTTCCCAGTACATTTGTGCACGTGTTTGTTCACTGAGCAATATCCAGCTTTCTGAGCTCCACTAGTAGCAACCTCAGTCTGCTGGGGCCTGCCTAGGACCCTGCACTAGTCAATGAGAAATCAAAGAAATTGGCTTCACAGTGTTGGGAAGCCATTTCCACCAGTTCACAAGGGAAAGCTTTGGGCGCACTCCCAAAAGGCCAGGCATGTGAGTTAAGGCTGCAAAAGAAGGTTGACATGTAAACCTTCTCCCACACTCAGGATTTACTCTGTTTATTCTGTTAATCCCGCTTATCCTTTCAACTCTGGTTTCTTAGAACAACTCATCATACTACACCCAGGTTGTACAGACACATAGAAAACATTAAAAAAAACCAACACCCAACATAAAGAGCACAATCCTGCTGATTCATTCGCTAAGGCATTTGTTAGCAAGCTGTTTGGTGGTTTATCTTTTCCACGATATTTCAACACGTAGGGAATTAAAATTGCCAGCTATTCTCATCTTTAAACAAAATATCCTGGATAATTAGGAGTTTAAAATAACTTTCATGATTAAAGTTCCCTTCAGAAAGATGTCTGACCAATAATCAGCTGATGAAATAATTGGAAATCCAGACCATGCAAAAGAGACATGTGAAATGTTAAATCTGACTCAGCCAGCACTTGGTAATGAAGACTTGACTTCCTAACATTTAAAACGTATAATCAAATGGTGCATAATTACTGAAATATCATGACACTGAATGAGAATTTACAAAAAACTGTAAAAAACAAATTGGACATAGTATAGCAGAGAGGCTGTGAAATCACACAGATCTGGACTCAAAGCTGGCTGTGCAATCTGGAACAAATGATATGTTCTCAATAAACCTCAGTGTTGTCATCTCTAAAGTGGGGATGATAAGAGACATCTTCCAACTCAGTGGATTGGTGTAGGGATTTAAATTAACAAATGCATGTAAAACACTTGACTCACTACAGTTTCTAGCTCACAGTAAACACTTAAATGAAAACTACTGGAGACTCCTGTCTTACAGATGATGTCTTTAAAAACTGGGAGCTTAATTTCAAAACCCAGGAAACAATGAAGACCTCTTTCAGGAAATATCTGATTCCCAAACCAGGTAATGGACCATCTTAGAAATCCAGGTCACTCAGAGCAAACTGTTGAAGTGCTAGGAACAGGGCTCATACACAACTGACACTCAATATGCATTTATGATACAGTAGCCCTCCTTTCTAATGGTGGATATGATCCAAGATCCCCAGCTGATGCCCAAAACTGCAAGCAGTATAGAACCCCAAATATACTGTTATTTTCCATTTACATGCATACCTTTTCACTTAAAGTGAGTACTTTACAGCATCTTTTTAGCATATCTGAATTGCCGGCACCATTATTCTTGCATTTGGGGCCCTTATTAAGTAAAATAAAGGTTACTTCAAAACAAGCACCACAATACTGGGACCATATCAGTCTGGTAACCCAGATGGCTACTAAGTGACTAACGAGCAGAGAGTGTACACATCATTGACACGCTGGATGAAAGAATGACTCATGTCCTGAGAGGGATGGAGCTGGACAGTGCAAATTTCATCACACTACCCAGAATGGTCTGCAATTTAAAACTTATGAATTGTTTATTTCTGGAATGTTCCATTTAATATTTTTGAGCCATTGTTAACTATCACTAACCGAAGCCTCAGAAAGCAAAATTCTGAGTAAACAGAGACTACTGTATTCACCATGGTTTCTTCAGTTTTAAAATAAAAACTTGAAAGAATTACAGAATCACGTGTGATTATTCCTGAAATATTATGACATCAAAGTAAGAATAAAAAAAACCACTAAAAAGAATTTGGGTACCAATTTTTCTTAAGAGACTGGAATAACCCAAACACAAGTATTGCATGTAAAGCAGAGGTTCATAAAATTATAAAACCAGAATTGAGAAAGATTTCCTAGAAATGGAGAGAGCTTCATCAACTCCAACAGAGAAATTTCTTCATCTACCACCCGTTTACTCCACAGGGTAGTCACAGTACCCACTAAAAAGAATTTGGGTACCAATTTTCCTTAAGAGACTGGAATAACCCAACACAAGTATTGCACGTAAAGCAGAGGTTCATAAAATTATAAAACCAGAATTGAGAAAGATTTCCTAGCAATGGAGAGAGCTTCATCAACTCCAACAGAGAAATTTCTTCATCTACCACCCGTTTACTCCACAGGGTAGTCACAGTGCCAGGGAGGCCTCTGTTATTCCCAGGGTGAGACCACCAGCCCTCTCCATTTAGCCACAGGGCTACCAAATGCAATTGGAATATTGGCTAATTGGATAATTTAGAGTCAAATTCAAACAGATTATCTCTCAGAGGTGAACTCCCACACATAAATGGAGAAAACTGAGAAAGGCCATAGTTTAAAGTTTTTCTTTTTATCAAGGTAGATTTTGCAATGTGACAGTAATTAAGCTGTAGGAGAGGCTTTTAATAGAGTTCACTATGGCCTGTACTAATTAATTAAAATACATCATTTGCTTTTCTAATCTTCCTTCAATTTTTGTTTAGAGATTACCATTTATCTTAGTATTTACTCTCACAGAGGACAAAAGAAGAAGTAAGATGTACATAATTCAGTAGGCCATTGATTAATTCATGCTGGTCTCTCTTCTAGGTACTGAATATCAAAAAGGAAGGCAACAAAGATATTTCTTCCATCTTTGAGAATAAGTCCCTAATCTTTAGGGAAACACTTTTAAAATGAACCACTTGCTCTTCACTAAATGTCAAATAAATTGATCTCAGGAACACTTAAAATTCCATGCTGTGTGGCACACACACACACACACACACACACACACACACACACACACGATCCTCCTGGATCACAGATATAACGGAACATTTGGCCACTACTTTGTCAGTGGAGTGCTGTGTGGCGCACGCACACACACACACACACACACACACACACACACACACACACACATACACACACACACACACACACACACCCCTAGGTAGAAAGAAAAAGGATCAGCAGGGGCTGATTGTGTCCCTGGCTTGTTTTCCTCAGTTATTTGTACTTTGCCAGGGAAGAGCAGAAGCATTCTAGTAAACCCTTTGCAAGGACAGCAGCACATCTCCAAATCAGGGCGGTTTGGCAACAGGTGGGTAAGAGAATGCTGAATTTATGGAAACTTAGATGCTTATTTAATTTTTACTATCTTTGTTGAAACCTGTGAGCTTAGCCAGTCTTCCTACTCTGACTTTTGGGAAACACATTTTGAGGCTTCGTTAGCCTTCATGCTGCATAGCAGAGTTGTGATGAACAGAAACCTAGTAGTTCTTGGTTTACATGTCAACATGTAGGTTTATTTTGCCTTGTGTCAGATTAAATGCCTGGACACACTTATAGGCTAAATTTGTTATTGTATTGTTGGTCAGTTTTCTTTTTTTTAAAAAAAGGTCACTATAATTATATTTAACATAAAGCCGTTTTCTATTTTATCCTTGTAGGGGTCTCATGCATACCCTTCTGACACAATGGGGCTCCTCTATAGCTGGGCAATGAAAAGTTTGCTGAATTAAAAAGTGGACATTTACACTGGCTGCTCTAGCAGGAAAAAAATCAAAATGTAATTTTTTAAAGTTATAAATATGGTTCATATATAAACATAATATGAGCATGTAACTTATATTTATTTAATTCATTAATGAAAGAGCAAGCAGAATGGTAACGCTGGTACAAAGAGCATTTAAGAGACTGAATATATATAGGGTATCCCAAAAAATGCATACACACACTTTGAATAATTATAAAGGCAATGTTTATTAAAATACATTTCATTTTTATTTAACAGCTAACAGCCATTAAAGTGTGCATACGTTTTTTAGAGACCCCCCTATATGCACTGGAGAATGAATGTTCAAGTAAGATTACTAGATAAGATAGAACACTGTTAATGATGTCACTCACAGTGATAAAAGTACTACAACCTTGAGGGTCATCTTTTCTACTGGATTGAAATCACTTGCATCATCAGTGACCAAAAATCTACAAATTAGCATTTCAGAGAGTGTGAGCCTTGATTAATAGCAAATAGTATGTACAAAAGGTCTATTTCCTTAGAGAATCAGATAATGCCTTGGGTGGGCCTATTAGAAAATACTCCAGTAAGAAGACAGTGAAAGAACACACAGCCATCCTTTTGCCTTATTTAAAATTGATACTTTGTGTTAAAGTCAGTAAAGTGTTTTTTGGGAAAAAGATGTCTCATAGTAAAAAAAATTGAGGCCTTGGAACAGATTGTTGTAGAAATACTAATAGAATAGCATTGCTACTCAAACTATGTTAAATTATAAGAAACCCAAGTGTTCATCAAAATATGACTTAATAAACAAAATGTGTCATATGCACACAATGAAATATTATTTAGCCTTACAAAGGAAGGAAACTCAGACACCTGGAGGACATTATGCTGAATGAAATAGTCAGTTACAGAAAGACAAATACTATATGATTGTACTTATATGAGGTACCTAGAGTAGTCAAATTCATAGAGATAGAAAATGAATCGTGGTTACCAGGGCTGGAGGAGAGGGAACGGGGAGAAGTTTAGTGGGTATAGAGATGGAAAAGTTCTGGAGATTGGTGCATAAAAATGTGAATGTACTTAACACTACTAAACTGCACAGTTAGAGATTATTAAAGTGGTAAAATGTATGTTATTCACTTTTTACCACAATAAAAATAATTTTTAAAATTTCTAGAATTGGTATCACCAATCCAGATGGATAGTATAAAGGAAAAAGAATGAGCACCAGAGTGAGACCAAAATATGGAGTCTAGGGGACCATCTGAAGTGCTAGATTGTGACTTAATCTACAATATGAGACCAATAAAATGATTGCGAAAGTGCCAAGCTAGCTCTGGTGGACTTCAGCCCACATCATGAAACAACCAAGCCATATAGCAGAGTTGGCTGCCTGAACAGCCCAGCATCCTGTCCTGCCTGTGAAGCCAGCAGGAGCTCGGGATGAGGTGCGCTGGCCAAGCCCAGGGCAAAGCCCCACTTCTGCAAGGGACTAGCTGTTTTTTTCTTTTTGTTTAAGATTTGTCCTTTATTAAAATCTCACATCTTTTATTTTCATCTTTCATAAAAATTTACTCAAAATGGATCATAAACCTCAATGTAAATTGCAAAATTATGAGACTTCTAAAAGAAAACCCAATAAAATTAAAAAATAAAATGTTAAAAAAATTAAAGAATACATAGGAGAAAAGCTAGGTGATTTTGGGTTTGGGATTGTTATATTTTGCATTTTGTATTTTCCTTTCCCTTTCTAAAAAAAGCATTTTTGAGATATAATAGACAAATAAAAATTGTATATATTTAAGATGCACTACTTGATGTTTTGATATGCGAACACACTGAAATGATCACCACAATTCAGCTAATTAACATATCCATCCCTTCACATCCTTACCATTTTCTCTTCCTTCCTGTCTACCTTTGTTTCTTCTTTCTTTTCCTTCCTTCCTTCTTTCTTTTCCTTCCTCCCTTCCTCCCTTCCTTCCTTCCTTCCTTCCTTCCTTCCTTCCTTCCTTCCTTCCTTCCTTCCTTCCTTCCTTCTTCCATGTGTGGTGAGACGTTCTACCCTCTTAGCAAATTTCAAGAAACAATACAACATTGTTAGCTATAGTCACCATGCTGTACATTAGTTCTCCAGAAATTTTCATCTTGCATAACTGACACTTTGGAATAAATACCCAGAAAACTCCCCAACTGCCACCAGCACTTTGAACTTTCCTAGCCCCATTTAAGAGTTGAATAAGAAAAAGTTCAACATTGGGAATTAGCTTTTCCTCAATTGTCCCCAGACTTTTGTGTCAGGCCTTAGAAAAACTGGGCCTCTTGCATAGAGTGCAAAAAAAGTTATTGTTTTCCAAGGACAAAGCGCTCACTCTTGTCTGATATGACTTCATCAAAGCAAGTCTGCACGCTCCAGCAGAATGGAGAGCCCTCACGTAAGCTTTACCACATACATACAAAATATTTTTATTCCCTCATAAGCTTGATAAACTTCTCAAAAGAGCAATTACATTTCTACTTTCATTCCTTTTTTATTCCTGGCCAATAGAAACTTTCTCTAATTTTTTATGGTAGATTGACATGATGCCATGGAATGCATATTAAGATGGAACATTAAGCCCAATTGCATTTTAAAATCCAAATCCTTTATGGAGTCAGAGAAAAACTGTGCCTGCCTCCATTAACAGTGTCCTTCAGTGACTTACATAATGCCCACAGTCAGAGTATTTTACCATCTGGTTATTAATTTTTCAGCGTTATAAAAATTGAGAAAACTCAATAATTTGCAAAAACACTCAACCCTATACTAAAAACAAAACCCAACAATGTCTGGAAACACGTTTTGTTACATTAAACCTTTCTTTGTTAAAATGAACATTTACTTAGAACAAACTTCTGTCAAGATTCAAACACTCTTTAGAGCCAAAATAAATCATTCTCTTTGACTTAGGAGCCCCCTCTTGGTATGATTTATTTCACTGTAAACTGATTCCATGAGAATTATGGAGGTTATAAATTGAGGTATCCTTTCCAAAACCCAAATAAACCTCATACACACAAGAAAAGATGACAACAGATAGAGCAAGAGGCTGGTAACTTACTAAGATTGGCTGTTTACTGTCTTTTATTTTGTTTTGTTTTGCTTGTTTTTGTTTTCATAAAGCAACAGCTGTAACTCAACTCAACCCACCCTAAAGTTCTGGTCTTTCCAGTTCAGACTGTCTCCTGACATGGAATGACTCCAGGATGGTCAGCCAAGAAAATAATGATGATAAGCTCAGAGAAATCTATAAAATGTTTAAATAGCTGACTAAGAAGTTAACTATTTGAGGAAACAGGTAGAATTAAATGGAAACAAATAATTTTGAGAGAGGAAAAACAAAAAGGAAGGGAGGGAGGCAGGAAGAGAGGAAAGGAAGTAGGGAGGGAAGGAGAAGGGAAAGAAAAAAAAAAGAAGGAAAGAAATGAAAGGAAAAGAAGGCCAAAAGGAATGGAGAAGAGAGGTGAGAGAGAAAGGAGGCTATCCTTTAAAGCAGTTATATTCTAAAAATGTATGTACTGTAAAATATTTCTTTGTCCTAAATGCTGTCTCCTCCCCTGCCAGATTGTATCAACTCACAGCACAATCTTATAAACTCTTCCATTGTTTATGGCCTTTTAGGTGCAGATGCTCATAAGCTCAAAGATGAACTGCAACTACTTCACAGAAAGTAAATTCGGAGTATTTTTATGTCATCATTGCTCTAAGACAGCTAGGGAGGAAAAAAGAGTTCAACACACTGAGCATTTTAAAGTTTTAATCCCAGCCAAACCTCAAACTAAATCTGAGTCTTAGAATGGTCACTTCAGCTTCCTTCTACTTTTCTCCCCACCAGAACATAATCATTTGACACCTCTGAGAGTCGCAAGTCTGAAAGTCACTGTTGGCACAGCTTGGCTGATTGTCCAGCCATCGTAACATTGCCCAGGGTCCCATTCAGGAAACACAGGGTCAGTGTGAGATTTTATGTTTGATCTTTGGGTGTTACAACTATGAAGAAAGATTTCTAAACCACACAATATACTGGGACATAAAAATGGCCTATATCCCTATGGGCTACCTGGAAATTACTCTCAGTTTAGCTTTTTGGAATAAAGCAAGTGTTTAAAGTAGCCCAAAGTTAAACTCAAATGTTTAATCGGCCCAGCTGCCTATGACGCTGGCAATGGGGCTGGGGAAGGAAGTGGTGGTTTCTCTTTGAAGCCTGGCTGCCATAAGGCCAGGAGCAGCCAAGTTCAGGGGGAAAGCTGCCTCTCCAGCCCACACAGCCTCCGCTAAAGTGACAGAGTCAGGCATGGCTGTTCTCTTGCTTTTTTCCTGAAGGCAGAAAAGAAATGGGAAAACAAGAAACACAAAAGGATGCGTTGGAAATTTTAGGGCTCTGGACTCAAACATTTTTGTGGCAATTACATTGTAAAGAAATCAATCTGCCTGCAGCAGGAAGAACTAGGTTGAACACTGAGCAAACCAAAGGGGTTGAAGGTAAAATCTTTGATTTTCTGCTTTGATAAAAATAAATTGAAGTTGAAGAAATTTTTTGAGAAAAGATGACCAAGTGGAATGAGACTCCAATAGGTTTTTTCATTGTATATCTTCAGTTATGAACTATCAGTGAACACAGAAAGTGCCCTAATAGTGTCCCTTCCTTTTCTTCTAAGCAATCTACAGGCAAGCAGCTTTTATCATACTCTGAGGTTGATAGTATGTATCCGAAGAGAACTTCTTTCTCAGCTTGAGGATGGGTTCCCTATGTCACTAAAAATACAGAAGAGGAACTTCCATGAAAATACCCACCTCTCTGCTTTCAGACCTTACTTCCCTCTTGTTACTCTATATGAATAATCTACATCCCCATGGTGTGGATTCTTCTTAGCCTCACTTCACCACCAGCTAGCACCCATTTATCTGCTTCCCTTTACAATAAACAACTTGAAAGCATCGTTTATACTAGTGCTGTCCAGTATAAATATAATGAGTCACATCTGTAATTCTGATTTTTCTAATAGCCACATTAAAAAAGTAAAACGAAACAAGTAACATTAAATTTAACATGTTTTATTTGACCCAACATGTCCAAAATATTACAATTTCTACATGTAATTGTTATAAAAATTATAGAAATATTTTACATTCTTTTTAAATTCTAATTTGATGTGTATGTTACCCTGACAGCACATTTCAATTCAGAGTAGCTACATTTCAAGGGCTCAATCGCCAACTGTGTTGAGTGTCCCATATTGGACAATGCAGTTCTATACTGTCCCAATTTCTCCTTCCATCCTCTCTTGTACTCACTCCTTTCAAGCTTTTGCCTTCAGCACTCTATTAAAACTGCTCTTGTCAAAGTCTCCAATAATCTTAATTTCATTCTATTTAGTGATCAATTCTCAGGCCTCGATCTTGGCTTGTGGGATATCACATCGCCGGGGCAACCAAGCCTCCTGCTTGCTCCAGCTCCATGGCTGCCGGCCGCCATCTTGGTTGGGTTAATTTGCATATAGTCGCTCTGATTGGCTGGTGGGC
>NW_005356437.1:155971-157122 GCF_000412655.1 Myotis brandtii
GCCCACCAGCCAATCAGAGCGACTATATGCAAATTAACCCAACCAAGATGGCGGCCGGCAGCCATGGAGCTGGAGCAAGCAGGAGGCTTGGTTGCCCCGGCGATGTGATATCCCATAAGCCAAGATCAAGGCCTGAGAATTGATCACTAAATAGAATGAAATTAAGATTATTGGAGACTTTGACAAGAGCAGTTTTAATAGAGTGCTGAAGGCAAAAGCTTGAAAGGAGTGAGTACAAGAGAGGATGGAAGGAGAAATTGGGACAGTATAGAACTGCAGAATCCAATATGGGACACTCAACACAGTTGGCGATTGAGCCCTTGAAATGTAGCTACTCTGAATTGAAATGTGCTGTCAGGGTAACATACACATCAAATTAGAATTTAAAAAGAATGTAAAATATTTCTATAATTTTTATAACAATTACATGTAGAAATTGTAATATTTTGGACATGTTGGGTCAAATAAAACATGTTAAATTTAATGTTACTTGTTTCGTTTTACTTTTTTAATGTGGCTATTAGAAAAATCAGAATTACAGATGTGACTCATTATATTTATACTGGACAGCACTAGTATAAACGATGCTTTCAAGTTGTTTATTGTAAAGGGAAGCAGATAAATGGGTGCTAGCTGGTGCATCCAAACAAATCTGGGAAAACTGTGTGGGTAAGTGTCCCAGTCTTGCTAGCCCCTTCAGGTGCAAGGACCTTGCCAGCTTACATCTGGCCCCCAACAAAAGACTGGTCACCAAGAGACTGCGTACTCAGCTCTGGCCAACTGTGGCCTCCACTAAAGGCAACAAAGTTTTAATTATAGAAGCTAAATAAATCCCAGATACCTGCTTCCAGCCAGCCTCCACTGGGAGCTTGGGTGGCTGGGGGCCTTGGCCAGCCTGCAAACAGCCATCAGCCCCTCACCCAGGATGGCCACACCCTCATGGGGTGAGAGTCCCCACTGGGGGGCTTGGCCAGCCTGCAAACAGCCATCAGCCCCTCACCCAGGATGGCCACACCCTCATGGGGTGAGAGTCCCCACTGGGGGGCTTGGCCAGCCTGCAAACAGCCATCAGCCCCTCACCCAGGATGGCCACACCCTCATGGGGTGAGAGTCCCCACTGGGGGGCTTGGCCAGCCTGCAAACAGCCATCA
>NW_005356437.1:157505-202324 GCF_000412655.1 Myotis brandtii
AGGAAGCGGGCCTAAGCCAGCAGGTGGACATCCTCCGAGGGGGTCCCAGGCTGCGAGAGGGCACAGGCCAGGTTGAGGGACCCCCCTGAGTACATAAATTTTTGTGCACTGGGCCTCTAGTCTCTACTATAAAAACCCCTTGGTTGTGACACAATCATGGCAGAACAACCAAAGACTGGTCACCAGGAGGCTGCATGCTCAGCAAGGCATGCATGGGTGTGCAGGGACTTGATTCTGTGTCCCAGGTCCTGCCTGGTGTGGCGGGAGTCAGTCTGGGTCCCGCTGGCATGGTGGGTCTGGGTCTCATGCAATATTGTGCGCTGTGCCTCTAGTCTTCCAATATTACCCTAGAACTTATCATCCCAAACCTCTCTATTACCAAAGTTATTAAATCAGGTTCCTACTAACTCCTTTCCATCCAGCTCGCTAGTTTGACCCCTCAAAATATAAATGTTCTTCAAACTCTTTGGAATCTCCATTCCATTGATCCTTCTAATTTCTCCTATACTATCAGCCTTCTTTTTCAAATCTCTCTATTGCATACTTAAATATTCCATTGTACATCATTTTAATAACATATTTGCCAGTGACTTAAACTCCCTTCTTTTTTATATTTGAAACAGCAGCTGCTAACCAAATCCTAATCTTGCCTGAACCCAGCTGGCTTTCCCCTCTGCCTGAGCCTGATTACTGCTGGAGAAAGTGACACATAGAGCCCATTGGCATCATGGTGAAGTCATTAACACCAAAACCCTTGTGTCCCCCACACATCTCAGCAAGATTCCAACATGCATCTATCAGTTCTCCCTCCCACCTTTCTAGTGAACATTTTAAACTTTCTCCACTCTCCTCAGATCTCTAGCTTTCCCTTTTATCCCCCACCTTTCTTCTCACTCTTAACAAATGACCTCACATTCTACTTCACAAAGAAAATAAAAGCCACAGCCCTGGCCAAGTGGCTCAGTTGGTTAGAGAAGTATCTGGATATGCCAACATTGCAGGTTTAATCTCTGGTCAGGGCACACACAATAATCAACCAACAAATGAATAAATAAGTGGAACAACAACTTGATCTCTCTCTCTCTCTCTCTCTCTCTCTCTTACTATAAATAAATAAATAAATAAATAAATAAGGGAAAAAATAAAAGCCACAAGAGCTCCCACAATGAACTCCTTACATCTACACCCATCCTCTCTTCCTCCTCTTCTGTTAAAGTAGAATTAGCCCTTATCCTTTCTAAGACCAATTGCTCCAATTATTACACTGGATTTTGCAAGAATATTTCACTAACTCCTTTCTCCTTCATATTTAGCATTTTCTCTGAATCGAATCTTTCTCTTTGACATTTATACTTACTCAAGCTGGTCCAATCTATAGAGAAAAAAGGAAACCTTCCTCATACCTCTTAACCATTCTTCCCACATTTACTCTCACTTATCCTCCTGATCTATTGTTCCACCCCGCAGCCCTTGTGATCTTTTCAAATTAGATCATGTCACCCCTCCTTCTGTTGCCCCACTTAAAACTCTTAGTTTCCATAGCCCTTTGAATGGCATCCCAAACTCTATATATTCCTTACAAAACCTGGCTGGCCTGACCTCTGCTCATTTTTCCAGCTTTATTTTGTACCCTCCTCTTCTCTCACTCTCTATACTACAGTTTCACTGCTCTTTTTTCTGCAAATCCAATGCACCATGCCCCTCTGTCCTCAGGACCCTTGTACATGCTGCTTCAGTTATCTGCTGTATGCTTTTTTCTATATGTCTCTCCCCGTTCCTTTACAGGCTCGCCTAGTTCTGAAACTATCTTAATTAGAAAAGACTTCCCAGAATCCCCAACCAGGTAATTTTCCTTCAGAGTAATAGCTTCTCAAATACATTTATCTCTGCATTTATTTGATTAGTAGCTATATCCCTTCACCAGACCATAAACTTCATTAGAGAAAAAAAAATTCAGCATTATGCCCTGAAGGCCAGCCAATCATAGGCAAAGTATTGAATACATTTCTGGTAAATAAGTGAAAGAATGAAGTGGCACAGAAGTACCTCTCATCTACCCAGCTCACATAATCTTAACTAGTCTATTTTTGAATAAAACAAATCTTGATTTTCTAAGGGAGAAGTTGTCATGGCCGCATCACTGGTGTTCAGTTCCTAAAACAAACTACATTTCATGCAAAAGGAAGAAGTAGAGCTAAGAGAACAAGTGCTGCCTTCTGCTCATCCTCTGACCATCTTGCTAATCCTCCAAAGGAGGGCAATCACCACAAGGCAAGGGAGTCATCTTCCTTTCTACTGTTCTTAGTATGCTTGTTGAGTGACATTTCAATTACAGCCCTCTTGCCCTGATTGCAGGGGTGTCATTTGAGCTTAAGAGAACTCACTTTTAATCCAGTCCAAGAAATACAATATTATATTCTAGTTTGATGGTTTAATGTACCAGATGGGTACAGATGGCCAAGACATTGCAGGGTTATGAACTCTAAGGAGCCTATTTTCTTGTTGGAGAAAACGCTGAGCCTTAAGCTCTTAGAAGAGATGACCACAGGAGTTGAGTTTTTAGATACAGTTTTATGGGGTATTATTTGAAAGCTGCTTCTTCACCATTAGCATAGAATCATCCACTCCAGAAAGAACTTCTACAAAAAGAGCAGATGCTTCTTATTTCCAGATCTACTGTTCAGTAGACCTTGGGGTGAGCTAATCACTAGGTACCTAAAGAACTTAAAAACATTACATTTAGTGTCTGCAAATAGCACAACAAAAATAGTAATAACAACTACTCATAATGGATCTTCTAGAAGCCCAATGCTTCATATAACATTCACAGGGATCCTAAGACAGGAAATGCCTTTACTATCTATAATAATAAAAGTGTAATATGACCAGATGTCCTTCTGGATGACCTTCCAGGACGAAGCCAGGGCTGCAACCATGGGATCTAGGCAGCCATCCACAGCTGTGAAGGCCTACTCTTGAACGAATTTCATGCATCGGGGCTCTAGTATTATATATAAAGAAATTGCACCTTGGGAAGGTAATTTGCCCAAACTTCAGCTTGTAGATGAGGAACCTAGATTTAAAACCCAGACTTGTCCTAATAAAGAACTCTTTTTAAAATTGTTTTCTCATTTTTTAATTACAGTTGACATACAATGTTATATTAGTTTCAGCTGTACAACATAGTTGAATAAAAAACTTTTAGGAATCATTTTGAGATCTTGTTTCCTGGCATATGTTGTCAGTTTGCCAACAATAAATTCTTATAAAATTCTCTATAGCAGTGATTTTCAACTGGTGTGCCTTGGCACACTAATATGCCACAAAAATGTAAAAAACACGCAATACATGACTATTTACCCAGGGGCACTGACCTCTTTTCCCTTAAATTGTCAAATTTTAAAAATGAAAACAACCAACATAACAATAGCTGTCTGGTGTGAATAAATCAAAATTATACCTTTTTTTTCAGAAAGGCAAAAATATATATTTTTAGTGTGCTGCAGAATTTTAGTAATTAGTTTATGTGTTCTCTGAGATGAAAAAGGTTGAAAATCACTGCTCTATAGTTTTGGACATTTCTTACATCGACATTTATTTGGCACAGTTGACAGGATTCTGTTGTGCCCCATTGGCTCCCCTTCGTATAGGGTGAACTTGGTTGAGTTTCTCTTAGAATTCTAGGCCTCCTTGCTCTAAGTAGCACACCATGACTTAATTTGAGCTGTTCTTAGAAAATCCTCAGATGGCTAAAGGTTGAGATAATGCAGGGAAAGTGCATGTGCTCACACACACACACACACACACACACACACACACACACACACACACACACACACACACATTGGGTTTCTGTTTTTAATTTTTATTTTTAATTGGATTGCTACCTATAGTCTGAACAAAATCTGTGCTGATTAAATGAGAGATTGATCTCTCTTTAGCTCTGAACAAGAAAGAACACTTGCTTCCCCCTATCCAAATAGCCAATTGGATGATGATAGTTGTTCAGGTTACCAAACCTGGAGGGAATGGTGGAGATGGGTGTCAAGAATGGTCAAATGCAGTAGCCCAGCTGATCCCAGAGAAGCTGGTAGAGCCCCAGGGAGAAGGGCAGGGTGTCCTGGAATGGGTTCACCCCAGACAGGAGCCCAGGAAGAGAGGCCTGTGCCTTGGAAAGAGTCGCAGTTCCATAAGCTGTAAGCAAGTTTTCAGGTGAGCTTTTGCTGCCTCTTGCTCAATAATTCTTACATAACTAAGAATCTTTGTGGGGTTTCCTGAGGAAAAACTTCCTACAGGATGTAGAGCAGTCCTAAAGGGATATTCACTGCATTTGGATCATCTGGAGATATGCATGTAAGGGCTGGTTTTCCTTAGAAGTTTGTTCAGAATCCACAGATCTCAACATTAACTTGGGAATCCAGTCTTCCAGGTCATTAAGGCCCACCACAGTCAGTCTCTTACTTATACCTAAGAGGCCAAGATGAGGATCCTTTGATATTTCTAAATTAATTTTTGTGCACACATTTAGAAAAAGCCAGCTATGAAATTAGGCATAATGAATGGAAAACATATTTAATTGGTCTCTTGAAGTTTCAAAAGAGGATTTCAATAAATTGATTAATCTATGATGTCATTTAAGTGTCAATTCAATTCTTTGAGGTATTAAAAACAGTTGTCCTTATTTTAAATAGAAGGTCATTTGGAACTTGACTTGTCTAAGGCAGATATAAATTGTAAATGCATCCAGGGTAAAATTTAAATCCAACTGTTCTTTAATAAACCAGTGAGTTTTTCTCATGGCTAAAAGGTCTTTGTGTCTTTTTTGTATATGTCTATATATGCATGTTGTAAATGTGAGATAATTTTTACCTCAAGATAATTTTGTTAAAATTAATTTAAAGGCAAGCACTTGTAAGAATTGAGTATTCTAGCCCTGGCCGGTGTGGCTCAGATGGTTGGGCATTGTCCAGTGCACCAAAAGGTTGCTAGTTTGATTCCTAGTCAGGGCACATGCCCGGGGTTGCGGGCTCAATCCCCAGTAGGATGCATGCAGGAAGCAGCCAATGATGTTTCTCTCGTATATTGACATTGCATTCTCTCCCTCTCACTTCCACTCTCTCAATAAAAACAAATTAAAAAAAATAATTAGGTATTCTAAAATTTTCAGAAATACAGAAACTAACTCAAATGCTTCTCAGGTTAATGTGATCTAAAATCAATACTTAGTAAATAAAAGCTAACTTAAGTTTATTTATTTAAGTAAAACAGACATGCCTTTATTTTGCCTGGTTTTTACACAAATAAGTCCATGTTAATAATTGATTTTTATGTCTATAAAAATGTTTGTAGAGATTATAAAATATCCAAGCTAAACAGTGCTCATTAATTACTTCTTAGTTTTTATTAGACATTGAGGTTTTAAGGGTTTAAATCTCAATATATGTCTGAAAATTTCTAGGGTGTATTGTATAGGTAAACAATGGTTGTAAATTAAATGAATAATTGGGGCTACGGGAAACCCAAAATGGCCACTTCGTTTTTCCCTGTTTCCTGCATCCCTATTTTTCAGTTTTTGCATTTTTTTCATGCATCACAGTGCATTTAAGCTGGACTTAGAAGAAGGCACTTATAAGCTGACTTTAAAGGAAATACATTACACTATTGCCAAGATTTGATAGAGTCACTTCAAAACAATACCAAGTTGGTAACTGCTTCCTTTCACAGTGAGCACCTAGGAGACAAAGACCTTAAAGATCATTGACTGCCACCTAGAGATTTTTGTTTATTGGGAAGGACATCAAATAAAAGACACTCTCTAATTTCAATGGAATGGACCTTATTAGGCATCTAACCATGAAAGGATAACTACCTTTCTATGAACATCAAAACCTTTTTGAGGATGAGAAGCCATTTACACCAGAGGTAGGCAGCCATCTCAAGACATGGACAAGACTTATATACCTGTGGATTGATATTGAACTCAGAATCCATTTTTTATTGTTTTTACCTATTTGCTAATGATATTAGTCATAGTAATAATTATACTTGTTCTTTGGGTTTTTTTACATGGTCTTACTATTTAATATTACTAAACATGTGTAAGATAACTTTTCATGGCTTATGTAAATGTTATACCAAATGCCAAATACAGAACGATGAGGCAGAATATACAAAACTTGATGATAATAGTTCATAGGATAGAGATGATCCAGAGAGTTTTTTCTGAAATGAAGAAAAAAATCGTCATTTACTTGCACTTCTCTTTTTGGGAAAAATGTGGCCTCAACTCAGATATCATGGTTATGGTATTGCCTCATCATCAGTGGTCAACATTGATACTGAGACTTTCTAGAAATGAGCATTCCTATCACTGTGAGTCCAGACTATCCAACTAAAAGGTTTGTCAGCAATGAATCTTTCAAAATGACTTATGAACAAAATAGGGAACTGTGGATGAAAAAGGGACTCTGTGATAAATCTGAACAGTCTGGGGACTGAAAATAACTCCATTGGGTGATCTGATAATAAATTCCTAACTGGGAAGGTCATGGTAAATAGTCATGCCCCAAGCCTATAACTTCTTTAGTAAAAAAAGATTTTAATTCAGCCCTATCCACTGTTCTTATGCATCTAGGTTAACAAATCTTTGAAATACCAGAAGTAATATACCTTGAAGGAGGTATTAATCCTTTAGAGAGTACCTTAATCCAAACCTCATGTTGCTTTTTCCAATCTTTCTATGCCCCTCCCTCAATTTTAAATACACAAAAGAAGTTGCAAAACTCTTACTCTCTGGAGCATTTGAGGTCTTGCTTCTTGGCATATGTCATCAGTTTGGCTCAAATAAAGATCCAGAGACATGAAGCATGCTACAGACTGATGTATTTCAGAGGGAAGCGGAAGGGCAGGAACAAATTGACTAAAGAACTTATATGCATATGCATAGCCCATGGACAGACAATAGTGTGAGAAGGCCTTGGAAGGGGATGGGAGTGAGGTGGAGAGGGTCAGTGAGGGAATAAAAGGAGATATCTGTAATACTTTCAAAAATAAAGATAAATTTTCTAAAATTTCAAAAAACAAAACAAAAACAACCCTAATTTTTGTAGAGATGACACCATGAAGACACTTGAAGCAATGAAGAGATTATGATTTCCAGGAGATGCTATATTTCTCCATAGTTTCTTCATCTATCTTTGGCATTATAACTTTATTTTACATCCTCAGGTGTTTCCCTCTCTCATCACAAACCTACTGCCATTTGCCTGAAGGAGTACAAAGTAGGATGTCCTAGAAAAATGGTCATCTTACTGGGTGTCCTCCATAAGATGTTCCTGAACTTCACCCTCATCCACAGTGAGTTAAAAGGCCTTGTGTTGAATTTCAAAGCACCCAGAATCTGGTATCATGACATACACTAGATTATAATGTTTACCAGTTAGTTCTACACTAGATTGTAATATTTACCAGTTTGAGGTTCTCTGATACAGAGCCTGTAAAGGGGATGAGCCAAGTTGTAGTCACATTTGCATCTCAAACATTTAGCACTCTGTCTGAAATATAGCTGGTATTCAAATGTTTTGGGATTAAACTGTATCAAGACACCTCCTTATTTCTTCCCAGATCATTAAGAATAGACCTTATACTTTTAAGTAAAACATTAAACATTTAAAAATATGTATATAAAGGTCTGTAGGGACACAGTATGTGCCTAAAACAGGCTTAATTAGAATAAGAGAGAATGTGTTCCTAACCTCATATCACCAGGCTAAAAAGCATCAAGTATCAAGCAACTGTGCAGGAGTGCTAGAATAATGTATGTGTGGAACAGACTCTCTCTCTTACACACAGTGCAAGGGAAAGACCTAAAACTGAAAATGGACATTGAGGAAAAAAATGTTCTAGCAAACCAGACTATTGTACATTGTGGGTAACCATAGCAACAGTGATCCTCAATTCAAACTTAATTCCTGACTAAATTGACCCAATAATCCACTTTAATTTCTAGCAGAAAGAATTATGCTTATTTCCAGACATAAAACTACTTATGTTACTATCTACTATCCTATAGAAGGTGTCCAGCTTTCAACACAAAATTACAAGATAAAGCATACAAAAATAGAGCAAGAAAAAACAAAACACTGTCAAGAGTAAATCAGCAGAACCAGACTCAGGTATGACACAAATATTGAAACTATAAGACAAGAAATTGAAAGTAACTCTAATTAACATGATAAAGATTCTAATGGAAAATATATCGTGCAGTATCAGACAAGTAATGTCAGAAGGCAGTTGGCAACTAAAAGGGGCATTCAAATAGAAAAGTTAGAAATAAAACGCTACAGTAACAGAGATAAAGGATGCCACTGGGAAAGTGGTTTATCAGTAAATTCAACACAGTTAAGGAAAGAATTAGTAATCCTGAATATAAGTCAAATTACCAAAATAAAAACACAAAAGGAAAAAAAAAGGAAAAATTCAGAATGGAACATCCAAGAGATGTAGAACAATGACACATATCCAAGGTATATTTAATTGAAATCTTATAAGAATAGAGAGCAAATAGGGTAGAAGAAACATTTTAAGATATAATATTCAACAATTTTCCAAAATTAATGATACAATACAAATCAAACTACAGATCCAAGAAACAGAAAGAACATTAAACAGGATACACACACTAAAAAAAACAACACAAATAAACAAAACCTAGACATGCCTTATTCAAAGTACTAAAATAAGGAGAAAATTTTGAAGGCAGACAAAAATAAAAGATTCATTAATACTAATATAATAAATCACTAAATAAATGCAAAACTGGTGGAGAAGAGGCAAATCTGTTTGGAATTACAGAAGAATTCCAAATAATTTATTCATATACTCCACCCTCAAGGAGGGGGAGCATAACTCCCACTTCTTTTTTTTTAATATATTTTATTGATTTTTTACAGAGAGGAAAGTAGAGGGATAGAGAGTTAGAAACATCGATGACAGAGAAACATCGATCAGCTGCCTCCTGCACACCCCCTACTGGGGATGTGCCTGCAACCAAGGTACATGCCCTTGACCGGAATCGAACCTGGGACCTTTCAGTCCGCAGGCCGACGCTCTATCCACTAAGCCAAACCGGTTAGGGCACTCCCAATTCTTAAGCATGGACTGTGCATATTGACTTCCTTCTAAAGAGTACAGAAGGAAAGGTGTGACTTTAAAATGGAGAAACCTGACAAACAACCTCAGCAGGTAATCAAGGTCAACATTAATGTTATAAGTCATGTTGATGGTATATATTCTTAATATGATATGATGAAAATAACACTTTATTTCTGTGGTCTTCCTTCCCAGTCTAATCATGAGAAACACATCAGAAAAATTAAAATTGAAGAAAAATCTAAAAAATACTCTTCAAAATTATCAGAGTCATTAAAAACATGGAAACTATGAAACATTGTCATAGTCAACAGGAACCTAAGGAGACAAGATGACTAAGTATAACATAATATACTAAATGGGAAGGTATAACACTAAAAAGACATTAGATAAAAAATAAAGACAATATGTAAAATATAAACTCAAGTTAATAATAATTTATCAATAGTGATTTATTGTAACAGATATACCATAATAATGAAAGATAATAATAGAGAAACTGGGGATGGTGTATATTGAAACTCTCTGTACTATCTTCACAATTTTTCTATAGTCTAAAACAGTTCTAAAAATAAAGTTCATTAAAAACAAAACTAAAGAAACACTACATACAGAGGAACAGAGATATGAACAAACTTTTCATTAGAAACCATGAAAGCCAGATGAAAATATGGTGACATTTTTTAAAACAAAGATTTTTTAAAAAATAATGTCAACCAAGACCATCATCCACACTGACCTTGGACACCACCACAGACCCACACGCCAATGGGACATCACAGGCAACAATCACCACAGGAGCTAGGAACCCCAGCACATCCACAACAGCTTGCAGAATGAGGTTGGGGGTGAGCCACATAGTCAGACTGTGAGGAGACTCCATCCATGAATGGAACAATAATATTCAAGAACCAACTACATCAGGAGAACCCAAACAACTCAAGTAGGGGGCTTTCCTAGAACACCCAGCTCATGAGATCTGAGAGACTGCACCACTGGGCCACACAAAACACCTACTACATAGGACCATCCCCAAAAAAGCTGTGTGGCATAACAGTTTGATTTAAGACATAGAAACAAATAAAAAGGGAAAGCAAAAATGGAGAGACAAAATATAATCCCAAAAGGAAAGAAAAGGAGGATCGCCAGAAAAGGAACTAAATGAAATGGAGGCAAGTAATTTGTCAGATAAATAATTCAAAGTAATGGTTGTATGGATGCTCAAACATCTGATGGAGAATTACAAATGACTCAAAATGAGCTGAATAAGAAATAAACTAACATGGATAAGAATTGAGATGAAATGAAGAATGACATAGCTGTAATAAAGGACACCCTGGAAGATTTTAACGATACACTAGGAGAAGCTGAGGGCTGAATCAGCAAGTTAGAATACAGGGTAGAAAAAAAAATACCCAATCAGAGCAGCAATTGGAAAAAATTTTAAAAAGCAGGAGGAGAGTTTAAGAGAGCTTTGGGATAACATGAAATGAAGTAACATCTGCATAATAAAGGTGGCAGAAGGAGAAGAAGTTAAGCAAGGAATAGAAAACCTATTTGAAGAAATAATGGCAGAAAACTTCCTGACTTAGGAAAGAAAAAAGTCACACAAGTCCAGGAAGCACAGAGAGTTCCAAACAAGAAGAACCCAAAAAGACCTACACCAAGACACATTATAATTAAAATGGCAAATGTTAAAGACAAAGACTCTTAAAAGCTTCAAGAGACAGAAAGTTACCTACAAGGGATCTCCCATTAGACTATAAGCTGATTTCTCAACAGAAACACATCAGGCCAGAAGGAAGTGTATGAAGTATACAAAGTAATGAGAATCAAGGGACTGAATGTAAGAATACTCTATCCAGCAAGGCTATCATTCAAAGTTGGAGGGAAAATCAGGAGCTTTGCACACAAAAAAATGGCTAAAGGAGTTTATTACCCCCAAACCAGCAATGCAGGAAATCCTAAAGGCATTGTTGTAAGAAGAAATAGAAAGAGAGGGAGGAACAGAGGCATAAAGAATAAAAATGGCAACAAACAAGTACCTATCAATAATAACCTTAAATGTAAATGGATTAAATGCTCCAATCAAAAGACATAGGGTAGCTGAATGGATAAGAAAACATGACCCATATATCTTCTGTCCACAACAGACCCACCTAAGAACAAAGGACACATACAGATTGAAAGTGAAGGCATAGAAAAAAATTCTTTAGGCAGATGGAAATGAAAAAAAAGCCTGGATAGCAGTGCTTATATCTGACAAAATAGACCTCAGAGTGAAAGCCGTAACAAGAAATGATGAGGGCCACTTCATAATACTAAGGGGATTGTTACAACAAGAGGCTATAACCTTTGTAAACATATATGCACCCAATAAAGGAACATCCAATTACGTAAAAAAAAACTTCCGAAAGATACAAGGGAGAGATCGACAACAATACAATCATAGTAGGGGACATTGATAACCCACTGACATCATTGGATTAATCTTCCAGTCAAAAATTAACAAGGAAACAGCAATCATAAATGACTCACTAGGTCAGATGGAACTAGTTTACATCTTCAGAACATTTCACCCCGAAGCTAAGAAATATACATTCTTCTCAAGTGCACCTGAGACATTTTCAAAGATAGGCCACATGTTAGAACACAGGCTAAGTCTCTACAAATTCAAGAAGATTAAAATCATATCAAGCATCTTCTCATATCACAATGGCATAAAAATAGAAATAAACTACAATAACAACAATAAAAAACAATCAAACACATGGGGATTAAATAGCATGCTATTAAACAATGAATGGGTTACCAAAGAGATCAAAGAAACAAATGAAAATGAAAACACAACAATTCATAATCTGTGGGACACAATGAAAGCAATCCTGAGAGGGAAGTTCATAGCTTTACAGGCCTACCTCAAAAAAATAAGAAAAACTTGTAATAAGTTATCTAACCTTACACCTAAAAGAATTAGAAAGAGAGCAACAAGAAAAGTCTAGAGTAAGTACAAGGAAGGAAATAATAAAGATCAAAGTGGAAATAAATGACAGAGACAAAAAGCACACACACAAAAAAAGTACAATACAAAATATCAACAAAATCAAAACCTGGTTCTTTGAAAAAATAAACAAGATTGATGAACCTCTAGCCAGACTCACCAGGAAACAAAGAGAGAAGACCAAAATAAACAAAATCAGAAATGAAAGAGGTGAAGTAACATCTGACCCCATAGAAATATAAAGGATCTTAAAAAATATTATGAACAACTCTATTCCAACAAACTGGACAATCTTGCTGAAATGGATATATTGCTAGAAAAATACAATCTTCCAAAACTCAGTCAGGAAGAATAAGAAAACCTGAATAGGCCAGTAAGTACTGATGAAATTGAAGCAGTAATAATAAAAAAAAAAAACTTCTAGCAAATAAAAGCCCTGGTTTGGAAAGCTTCACAGGGGAGTTTTACCAAACATTCAAAGAAGAACTAACACCTATCCTCCTCAAACTACTCCAAAAAATACAAGAGGAAGGAACATTTCCAAGCTCTTTCTATGAGGCCAGCATTACCCTAATCCCAAAACCAGATAAAAACACTACAAAGAAAGAGAATTACGGCCAATATCCCTGATGAGCACAGATCTAAAATCCTCAACAAAATTTTAGCAAATTGGATCCAACAATACATTAAAAAGATCATACACAATGACCAAGTGGGATTTATTCTAGGGATATAAGGCTGTACAATATCTGCAAATCAATAAATATGATACAGCACATTAACAGATTGAGAGACAAAAACCATATGATAATATCAATTGACAAAGAAAAAACATTCAACAAAATCCAACACCCCTTTTGATAAAAACTTTCAGCAAAGTGGGAATAGAAGGATCATACCTCAACATAATAAAAACCTTATATATCCAACCTACAGCCAGCATCATACTCAATGGGCAAAAACTAAAACCATTTCCCCTAAGAACAATAACAAGACAGGGATGCCTTCTTTTACCACTCCTGTTTCACGTAGTACTGGAAATGCTAGCCATAGCAATCAGACAAGAAGAAGAAATAAAAGGGAACCAAATTGGAAAGGAGGAAGTAAAACTAACATTCACAGATGACATGATATTTTATATAGAAAACCCTAAAAAGTCCATCAAAAAAACCACTAGATTTAATAAATGAATTTGGCAACATAGCAGGATATAAAATTAACACCCAGAAATGTATGGCATTTTTATACTCCAATAATGAGCTCTCCGAAAGACAATCTAAAAACAAACAAACAATAAAAAAAATTTACAATTGCAACAAAAAGTTAAGATACTTAGGAGTATACTTAACCAAGGAGGCAAAAGATCTGTACTTGGAAAACTACAGGATATTGAAAAAGGAGATAAAGGAAGATATTCACAAGTGGAAGAATATACCATGTTCATAGATTGATGGAATCAACATCATTAAAACGTCCACACTACCCAAAGCAATCTCTAGATTCAATGTGATCCCTATTAAAATTCCAATGGCATATTTCACAGACCTCGAACAAACTCTCCAACAATTTATCTGAAATAAAAAAGACCCCGAATAGCCGCAGCAATCTTGAGAAAGAAGAACAAAGTTGGGGGGATCACAACATCAGATATCAAGTTATACTGCAAAGCTGCTGTATTCAGAACAGCCTGGTACTGTCACAAGAACAGGCATATATACCAATGGAAAAGAACAAAGAGCTGAGAAATTGACTCAAGCCATATGCTCAATTAATATTTGACAAAAGGAAGCAAGGGCATACAATGGAGTCAAGACAGTCTCTTCAATAAATGATGTTCAGAAATTTGGACAGATACCTGCAAAAAAGAGAAACTAGACCACCAATTTACACCATCCACAAAAATAAATGGATAAAAGACTTAAATGTAAGATGTGAAACCATAACAATCTTATAAGAAACCATAGCTAACAAAATCTCCCACATTTCTTGTAGCAATATGTTTACGGATACATCTCCTAGGGCAATGGAAACCAAGGAGAAAATAAACAAATGGGACTACATCAAAATAAAAAGCTTCTGCACAGCAAAAGGAACCATCAACAAAACAACAAGAAAGCCCACTGCATGGGAGAATATATTTGCCAATGATACTTCTAATAAGGGGTTAATCTCCAAAATTTATAGAGAGCTAATACAACTTAACAAAAGTAAGATAAACAATACAATTTAAAAATGTGCAAAGGATCCAAATAGACACTTCTCCAAAGTGGACATATAGATGGCCAAGAGATATATGAAAAAAAATTCTCAAAGTCACTAATGATCAGAGAGATGAAAATCAAAATTACAATCAGGTACCACCTCACACCTGTTAGAACGGCTATGATCAACAAATCAACAAAGGACAAATGTTGGAGAGGATGTGGAGTAAAGGGAACCCTTGTACACTGCTGGTGGGAATGCAGACTGGTGCAGCCACTGTGGAAAACAGTATAGAGTTTCCTCAAAAAATTAAAAATGGAACTCCTATTTGACCCAGTGATCCCACTTCTACAAATATATCCTAAGAAATCATAGATACCAATCAGAACGAATATATGTACCCCTCTGTTCATTGCAGCACAATTTACAATAGCTAAGATCTGGAAACTGCCTAAGTGCCCATCAGCAGATGAGTGGATTAAAAAATGATGGTACATCTACACAATGAAATACTACACAGCTGTGAAAAAGAAAGGACTCTTACCATTTGCAACACAGGGATGGACCTGGACAGCATTATGCTAAGCGAAATAAGCCAGTGAGAAAGGTAACTATCACATGATCTCACTCATTTGTGGAATATAATGAACAATATAAACTGATGAACAAAAATAGGTCTGGAGATATAGAAGCATGGAACAAACTGTCAAACTTCAGAGGGAAGGTTGGGAAGGGTGGGTAGGTGGTAATAGATAAACCAAAGGACTTGTATGCATATATGCATAACCCATGAACACAGACAATAGGGTGGTGAAGACCTGTGGTGGGGGATGGAAGCGGGCTAGGAGAGATCAATGGGGCAAAAAGGGGACATATGTAATACTTTTGGCAATAAAGATTTTAAAACAAACAAACAAATAAATAATAAATAAATCACACATATACAATAGGGCCACTTGGAGAAATGACTGATTCTAGGGCTGGAGCACAGAACATAAATGAGTGTAGACAGACTTATAGTATTGGAAAAAGGAAGTACTGAAAAAAATGCAGACACACAATGACTGGCATATATTATATTAAAGGGATCCCTGGGTCAATTTAACATGTCTAATGGCCAAAGGTAAAATAATTTGAGCAAAAAAATAAAAATTGTAGTATTGTACTAAAAAAACAATAAATAAATATCTGTGTGTCCATATTGATATAAATAAATGATTGGATAAATGCATTCATGGAAAATAAAATAAAAATCTATACAAAAAAAGTATATACAAATTGTGTCTAAACTCCTTCCTTTGAGAAAGGAGTTTAACCTCTGTGGTCTTAAGCTTAATTTGAAAACTTGTATCTAAATACTTTATTACTTATGACAATCATGTTATGTGATGTTGTATTGTTTAGTTCAAAATAATTACTAAATTATATTAAGTTTTTTCACTGACTGGATTATTGAGAACTATGATTTTTGTTTTGAAAAATAGAAATTTTCTTGTAATTTTATTAAAAATAATAAATAATGTCAACCTAGAATTCTGTAAAGAGCAAATAAATGAACAAATAAATAAGAAATTAAAAATTTATTTTTAAAAATTTGAGAGAATTTATTGCCAATACACCTGCACTATAAAAGAAAGAAAAAGAAAGAATGCTTACCATTTGCAACCGAATGGATGGACCAGGAGAGCATTATGCTAAACGAAATAAGCCAGTCAGAGAAAGGTAAATATCACATGATCTCACTCATATGTGGGTTATAATGAACAACATAAACTGATGAACAAAAATAGATCCAGAGACATGGAAGCAACAAACAGACAGTCAAACCTCAGAGGAAGTTAGGGGAGTGGGAGACGAGGGTACGTGATCAACCAAAGCACCTGTATGCATGCATCTAAGCATAACCAATGGACACAGACAGTAGGGGTGTGAGAGCATGTGCTGGGATACGGGAGCGGCTGAGGAGAGGTCAATGGGGGGAAAAGGAGACATATGTAATACTTTCAACAATAAAGAATTTAAATTTAAAAAAAAATAAAAAAGAATCATTCAGCCCTAGCCAGTTTGGCTCAGTGGATAGAGTGTTGGCCTGCAGACTGAAGAGTCCCAGGTTCGAAACAACCAATCTGTGTGTCTCTCTCACATCTATGTTTCTCTCTCTCTCTATCTCTCCCCCTCCCTTCGATTCTCTCTAAAAATCAATGAAAAAATATTCTCAGGTGAGGATCAAAAAAAAAAAAAAAAAAGATATTTCAAGGAAGTTCTCCAGGGAGGACTGTAGTATCAGAGAGACAGTTGAATCTACACAAACAAATGAAGAATGTTAGAAAGGTAATACAGTTTTTTGAAACATTTATTTTCATATTGCTAAGTGTTCTAAAAGATACTTGACTATGCAAAGAAAAAATGGTAGCAGTTATTGTGTGCTTATGGCATAGTAAAATTAAAATGTATAGCACAGTATGGAATGGAGGAATTGGGAATATATTGTTGTAGGGTCTTTATACTACATGTGAAGCAATGTAATATTATTTGAAGGAAATCTTGGATTAATTTAAGATGCATTTTGTAACTCTAGAGCAATCACACAAAGTAAAAATAAGAATGAGGTATAAATAATAAGCCAATGTTGAAGATAAAATGAAATGATAGAAAAAAATTAAAATTATCTCCCCAAAGGGGAAAAGAAAAAAATTAAACAGAGAACAGGTAGAACAAATAGAAAACAGCAACTGGACAGATTCTAATACAACCATATCAATAATAACATTAAATATAAATAATCTCAATATATTAATTAAAAGACAGAGATTATTAGATTGGATATAAAAGGAAGACCCAAATATATGCTGCCTACCAGAAACTTGCTTTTAATATAAAGATACAGATAACTAAAGTAAAAGGACAGGGGGGGTAATGGGGGGATAAGGACACATATATAATACCTTAATCAATAAAGAAATTAAAAAAAAAGATTTGTTTTGAAGTATGACAAATTCACAAAAAAATAAAAAAATAAAGTAAAAGGATAGAAAAATATATACCAAAAATAATAATCAGATGAAAAGCTGCCATACTCATATTAAAATAAAAGTATACTTCAAAAGAAATATTAGGGATAAATTCTCCAAGGAGACATCAAAATATTAAAGTGTAGTCACTTAACAAGAGAGCTTCAAAATTCTTGAAGCAAAAATTGATGGAACCTAAATGAGAAACAGAAAAATTCATAATTATAGTAGAGATTTTAGCATTCTTCTTTCTGTGATTAATAGAACAAGTGGACCAAAGTCATTGATATCAACCAATTTGACATTTGTAGAATATCACACCCAACAACAGCAGAATATATATTATTTTCAAGTGTACTTATGATATTCACTAAGATAGATTGTATTCTACTAGTATTCCATATGACAATCTTTACAAATTTAAAAGAAACAAAATCACACTAAAAGTGTTCTCTGACCATATGGAAGTTAAATTAGACATTAGTAACAGAAAAATATCTGTAAATCCGCAAATATTTATAAATTAAGTCACTTCTAAATAATATATGTGTCAAAGAGAAGACCTCAAAGGCAAATTTAAAATACTTTGAACTGAATGAAATTAAAAAGTAGCATATAGCCTGGCTGGTGTGGCTTGATGGCTGAGTGTCAACCTATGAACCAGGAGGTCGCAGGTTCGATTCCCGGTCAGGGCACATGCCCAGGTTGTTTGCTCAGTCCTCAGTAGGGGGCATGTAGAAGGCAACCGATCAATGATTCTCTCTAATCATTGATGTTTCTATCTCTCCCTCTCCCTTCCTCTCTCTGAAATCAATAAAAAAATATTTTATATTAGATTCTGATAGTTTATTATTATTATTATCTCCTGAGAATTTACAGCCTGGAAAACATTATTCATAAAAGAATATTTGTAATATAAACCCATCACCCAATATTCTTTGGTTAGCAATACAAAGGATTATTGATAGTTATCATCTGGTTGCTAATAGCTCTAAAATAATTATAGTCTCATAATCATTTAGAATTAAGTTCTATATATTTTACTAGAGGCCTGGTGCATGAAATTCATGCACTGGGGGAGGGCTCCCTCAGCCCGGCCTGCACCCTCTCACAGTCTGGGACCCCTTGGAAGATGTTTGACTGCCGGCTTAGGCCCGATCCCCACGGGATAGGGCCTAAACTGGGAATCGGACATCACTCCCACAGTCTAGGACCCCTCGGGGGATGTAGCAGTGTGCCAAGTGGCAGGTGGCCAGGGAGGAGCCTGAATCAGGCCAGGTGCTGCGCCACTCACACACATCCCAGCCCACTGAACCTGCTGCCACCACTCAGTAGTGCTGCTGTGGAGTTGGGAGAGGCTCCCAACATGGCAGCTGAGCTCGCCAGCAGCAAGCCTGACTTCTGACTGAGTGGCAGTCCCCCTGTGATAGCGCACTGACCACTAGGGGGCAGCTCCTGCATTGAGCATCTGCCCCCTACTGGTCAGTGCACATCATAGTGACCAATCATTCCACTGTAATAGTTGCTTAGGCTTTTATTGTATAGACTAGAAGCCCAATGTATGAAATTCATGAATAGGTAGGGTCCCTAGGCCTGGCCGGCAATCAGGGCCGATCTGTGGGGTGACCGGTGGGGTGATTGGGGGGCCCCTGCTGCACCTGCCTTGGCCAGCCTGGTGCCAGCCTGGCACCAGCTCTGCACCCTGCCACTGCTGCTGGTCACCTCCCTCTGAGGGACAACCAGCGTGGCAATCATGGGGGCCACCACTGGCATCCACCTTGGCTGGCCTGGGGCCTTCAGGCTGGGGGCAGCTCCTGCATTGAGCATCTGCCCCCTTGTGGTCAGTGCACATCATAGCAACTGGTCATTCCACCTGTTGTTCTGCCATGCGATCAATTTGCATATTAGGCTTTTATTATATTGGATAATTGAGCCCTAGTGTTTGTTTGCTTATTTATTTATTATACTATTTTTGGATGTACAATCCAGTGATTAGATATTATATTACTTAATAAGTTATCACTCCAATAAATCTAATACCCATCTGACACCATACCTATCTATCACAATATTATCAACTATATTTCCTATGCTACTCTTTACCTTCTCTGTAACTATTTTGTAACTACCAATTTTTATTCTGAATCCCTTCACCTTTTTCACCCATTCCCTCCAACACCTCTCCCTTTAACATTTCTTGTATTATTGGTTTGGTGATGATAAACTCCTTCAGCTTTTTCTTGTCTGGGAAGCTCTTATGTCCTGTGATTCTAAATCAGTGGTTCTCAACCTTCCTAATGCCACGACCCTTCAATACAGTTCCTCATGTTGTGGTGACCCCCAACCATAAAATTATTTTCGTTGCTACTTCATAACTGTAATTTTGCTACTGTTATGAATGGTAATGTAAATATCTGATATGCAGGATGTATTTCCATTGTTACAAATTGAACATAATTAAAGCATAGTGATTAATCACAAAAACAATATGTAATTATATATATGTGTTTTCCGATGGTCTTAGGCGACCCCTGTGAAAGGGTCGTTTGACCCCCAAAAGGGTCGTGACCCACAGGTTGAGAACCGCTGTTCTAAATGATAGTTTTGCTGGAAACAGTAATCTTGGTTGCAGGTCCTTGTTTTTCATCACTTTAATTTTTCTTGCCAATCCCTTCTGGCCTGCAAAATTTCTATTGAGAAATCAGCTGACAGTCTTATGGGAGCTCCCTTGTGGGTAACTAACTGCTTTTCTCTTGCTGCTTTTAAGATTCTCTCTCTGTCTTTTACCTTTGGCATTTTAATTATGATGTGTCTTGGTGTGGGCCTCTTGGGTTCATCTTGTTTGGGACTCTCTGCACTTCTTGGACTTGTATGCCTATTTCCATCACCAGGTTAGGGAAATTTTCCATTATTATTTTTTACATAGGTTTTTAATTCCTTGCTCTCTTTCTTTTCCTTTTGGTATCCCCATGGTGCGAATGTTGGTACTCCCTGAAGTTGACCCAGAGGCTTCTTATTCTATCCTCATCTTTTTAAATTCTTTTTTCTTTTTGCTGCTTTTATTTGGCATTTTCTGTTTTCTTATCTTCCAAATATTTGATTTGACCTGTTTCATCTACTCCATTGTTGATTCTCTGTACTTTATTCATTTCAGTTAATGTATTCTTCATTTCTGACTGTTTTTTTTATTTTTTCTATTTCTGTTTTTATGTTTTCCATCATTTTGTTTATGTTCTCAATAAGTTCCTCTACTCTGTCCATAATTTCATTGAACATCCTTATAAACAGTGTTTTGAAGTCTATATCTGGTAGATTACTTGTCTACATTTAGTTTAGGTTTCGTGTGTGTGTGTGTGTGTTTCTAGAGTTTTGTTCTGTTCTTTTATTTGTGACATGTTTCTTTGTCTCCTCATTTGGGAGCCTTCCTGTGTTTGTACCTATATAGGTATAGCTTCTATGTTTTCCAGACATGACAGAGTAGCCTATGTAGTAGGGTCTTGTAGGATACACTGTCACAGCCTTCCCAATCATCCAAGATGGGCACTCCAGCTGTGCCCCATCCCATACGCTGTGTACACCCTTCTGTTATAGTTAAGCCTTGATTGCTATTGGCACATCAATTAGAGGAACTTATCCCCAGTTCAACTGGCTGTGAACACCAGAGGCCACTCCATGAAATAGGACTTACTCTTACTTCAGCAGGTTCTGATATCCAGTTAGTCTTCCCCTTTAGTGTGTTGCTAGTGGGAGTGACTCTGCAGTATCCTAGGATGTGAAGGCCTAGTTCAGCCACCAGCTGTTTTCCGCTTGGGGCCACCCAGCATGAGCTACAAGGAGATCTGCAGATGGCTGCTAACCATGCTAGTTTTAGAGGTGACCAGGAGAGGCCAAGCTGTGAACCAAGGCCAGCCACCATAGTGCCATACCTGGGGTCACTTAGAGAGAGGTACAGGGTACACCAATGCCAAATGCTTTTGTTTTTAGAGATTTTAAGAAAGTGTACAGCATGAGCCAAGACAGGTGTTTGTATGGGAAAGCCACTGGAAACAACTTGGGTGCACCCACAAGATAGGTGGGGCAGGTCTCAGGGAATCACCAGAGCAAACAGTGTTAGCTAGGTTGATGGCAATTCAGATATGGGCCTGCTTGCCAGCTCTGTGGTGGGAGGGCCCAGAAAAGGAGCAATAGCCTCTGCCAGCATTTCTGCTTGGGAGAAAGCTGCCCCTCCAGTTCTTACCAGCATGCCAGACAATTCAGTTCCTCTCCAAATGTCTCTGGTGCCTTTCCAGATGCTGCCTCAGTGCTGGGTCTTAGAGCAAATGAGTCTGACCAAGTCCATGTGGGCCCTTTATGAGGAATGCCTGGGACTTTGCAGCCGTCCATCTCACTTAGCTACAATCCTTGCTGTTTGGTTTTTTTAAACCCTGACCCAAGGGTATGTTTATAGAAAGGAAGGGAGAGGAGAGAGAACATCGATTTGAGAAAGAAACATCAGTGGGTTGCCTCCCATGTACAACCCGACCAGGGATTGAACCCATAACCTAACTATGTGCCATGACTGGGAATTGAACCCATAACCTTTTTGGTGTACAGAAAAATGCACCAACCAATTGAGCACCCAGCCATGGCCCCATTGGTTTTTATAGCCAGAAGTTATAGGGACTTCCCTTCCTGGCACTGGAATCCTGAGCTGGTGAGCTGGGTGTGGGGCTGGGACCTCTCACTCCTCAGGTGGGACCTCTGCAGCTGAGATATCCTTTCTAGTTTTTGTCTGCCAATTCTGGATGTGGAACCACTCCACCCTTCCTGCCTGTCTCGGTGTGTCTTCTTTTTATAGCCTTAGTTGTAGGGCTTCTGTTTAGCTAGTTTTCAGGCAGTCTAAATGATGTTTCTGTAGTTTAGTTGTAATTTTGAATGTGGTTGTGAGAGGATTTGAGTACCCCATTTACCTATGCTGCCATCTGACCAGAACCTATAAAGATATATATTAAAGGATAGTACATCACAACTAAGTAGGATTTATCCCAGAAATGCAAGGCTGGTTCAATATTCAAATATCAACCAATATAATTCATCATATTATAAGTAGAGAAGAGAATAATATGATAATATTAACAGAGGCACAAAGTACATTTACACATTTCAAAAACCATTTTTGATAGAAACTCTCAGGAAACTGAAACCAAAGGGAACTTCCTTAACCTGATAGAGGGTATCTATAAAGTCTAATAGTAACATACTTAAGAGTAAAAGGATAAATGCTTTTCTGAAAAGATGAGGAATAATAAAAGGATGTCCTCTTTCACTACTTTTATTCAACATCACACCATAAATCTTAGCTGTTGCAATAAGGAAAGAAAAATAAATTTTAAAAAGGCATACAGATTGGAAAGGGAAAAATAAAAGTATCTCTATTTACAGATCAAATATCTAAGTAAAAACATGGAATGTAGAAACACACATACAAAAAAAAATGTTCCTAGAATTAATAAGTGAATTTAGCAAGGTTGTAGGATAAAAAGTCAATGTACAAAATCAATTGTATTTCTATATATCAGCAACAAACAAGTGGAATGCAACATATGTAAACAGTACCATGCAGACACCCAAAAACTAAATAGCTAGGTATAAACCTAAAAAAATACATAAAGAATATAGTATGCTAAAAACTGAAAACATGATGAATAAAAATCAAAGTACTAGAATAGTGGTGATGTACTATGTTCATAATCATAAAATGTTCAACATTATTAAGATGTCAATTCTCTCAAAATTGATGTATAGATTCTATGCGAACTCAATCAATATCTCACCAAGATTGTTTTTAAATATCAAAGAGAATAGCCAAAACTATTTTTTTTAAAAAAAGAACTAAGTTGGAGGACTTGCACTATGGGTTTTCAAGATTTATTAAAAGCTAAAGTAAAAAGAATATATTTTCTATGAGTGGCTAGGCATATCAATCAATGAAATAGAACTGAGATCAGCCAAAGACATGCAAATATGATCAACTGATTTTTGACAAAGTTGCAAAGGCAATCCTGTGATAAAGATTAGTCTTTTTAACAAACTGCATTAGAGTATATACATACACCAAAAAGAATCTCAACCTATACCTTGCAAAAACAAACAAAAATAAAACAAAAAACCTCAAAATAGATCATAGATCCAATGTAAAATATAAAACTAGAAAATCCCTAGAAGAAAACATGGGCTAAATCTATGTGACCTTGTATTAAATTGCATCAAATTCTTAGATAGAACATCAAAAGGATAATTTCAAAAATAAAAATATTGATTACATTGTACTTTATCAAATTTAAAAACTTTTGCTCTATAAAAGATAATATAAAGGGCCCTAACCGGTTTGGCTCAGTGGATAGAGCGTCGGTCTGCGGACTGAAGGGTTCCAGGTTCAATTCTGGTCAAGGTCATAGTCACCAAGAATTGGAAACAGCACAACTGTCCAATGCTGAAAGGATAAACATTCAAACAATGGTATACTACTCAGCAATAAAAAGAATCTAGTGGTACATGAAAAGCATGGATGAATCTCAAAGGCATTTTGCTAAGTGCTAGAAGTCAGACCCAAAGACTACATACTATAGATTCCCTTTATATGATATTCAAGAAAAAGCAAAACTCTAGGATGGAGGACAGATCAGTGGTTGCCACGGGTTGGTGGTAAGGAGGGGAATTTAACATGCAGCATGAAGACATTTTTTGAAGTGATGGAAATCTGTGTGTGTTGATTGTGGTGGTAGATACACAACTCTATGCATTTGACAAAACCGTCCACCACAAAGAATGATTTTTATAGTAAGCAAACTTAAAAGTGAAATAAAAATAAAAGGTCTTTCATTCAAAGGCGAAGATAGAATTGAAGAAACACTGTCCATCCTCTTCACCCGACAGAAAGGGTCCTGACCCCACAAAAAATCATTGTCCCACCAAGCCATCCAGATCACCAACGTCCCAGGCAAGCCTTTGGCTCTGCACTCCACAAAAGCATTGGGGGGATGGGAGAGTACACTTTACGATAGAGTAATCAAATCTGATCTATCCTAACACCCCCTTTCCATGTACTAAGGCCCTGATAGCAGACAGCACTGCAGAATGTTTGAGCAAATGGAACTCTTTTCCTCTTCAATAAATTGAGGACTGGAAAGCCTATAAATGTGCTATTTCAGCTGTTTTAAGCAGCTTATCGTGATTTTCTGAGAGTCTGGCTTCAAGACTCTGGATCCCTTCTTAATAACATTTAATGCTACCATTATGTAATTGAATCCATTTTGTCAGTGTAGTGGGAATATCATTAAACTGTAATTCATTTCACTGTCTTCTAGCTTTCAGACCCTCGAGTCCCAGAGTCCAGAACACTAGGAACTTGAAGCAGGGAGTGATCATAATCCTTCTTCTTCACACACTCACCCTCCTGGCCCAGGCTGAGTGTTTCCACACTGTATTGTTATCCATATCAGTATCATCGAGACTCTGAGATGCTTTAGGTTCACAGCGAGATCTGCAGGGTTCCTCCTCTTCTGTCATTGCCTTAAACTCCCTGATGCTGAGTGACAATCCCTGATTTGCTGAGTCCAATCTGGGCCAGGAGCATTTTTGGAAATGCAATCATATCAGGAGACGGTACTTTTTACATCAGTTGCCCCCTCGACATTAAGTACTTGGCACCTTGCCACCTAATGCGCAAGTAGCCACATTATTATTGAAACCACATGTTCATTAGTAAGGTTGGCACCAACTCAACCTCTACTGTCCGAAGTTAATGTTATATTCTATTATAGTCCAGACAAGGGGACAGTGTAGGATACAGTTTGGGCATGAGAACAAACAGTCTTGTTTGATGAAATCTGAGTTTTCAACTGTTAGAAATATGATCCGGTTTCTATCTCGACATATGTCTGCACTGATGTTTCAGAGAGGGACATGTTTTGAAAGAAAATACCATTCTTTCAGTGTTATCTTTGCAAAATTGTATTTAATTCTTTCCACTACTTGCAGGGATAACTGGAGTCTGCCGGCTTCTTGCTGTGCTAATCACTTCATCCCTGGAGATTCATGCAAGAGAGTTTCACTTAATATAAAGGAGTGACTCAGAATCATTGCTTTCAATTAAGAAAGGCTGAGAGAGTTCTGAGAACAGTGTTCTCTTCTTTTAGAAGTTGAAAGGAGGAGGGGTGATAGGATAGGGAAGGAGGGGGGTGAAGGAGAAAATGAATATCAGCAGAAAAGTGACTTGTGCACTCAAAATGAAATCATCCACGCCACGCACTATTTTCATAAAATTTAATTCAGATTGCACAAGTTCTCAACCTTTCAGACATCGTTTATGTACAATGGGTATTTATTATCTTGCTCCATTCTGATAGAAAGACATGCTGGATTTTTAAAAACATTTTTATTATTATTATCTATTCTCATGTGCACATCTCACACATAGGTCAGAGGGCTTGGATTTCATGTATCCCTTACTGGAGAAGCAAATACACTCTTTGCATGTGAACTGAGCAAAGCCGCCAAAATCATTTCTTTAAAGCCATTATTTGTGTTTATTTACAAGAGTTTCTAACAGCACAGCATATGTTCAAGTACCTTCTTACTTATACATGGCAATCATAAAGCAGAATTTTACAAATTTAGAAAAATACACTATGGAAAATGAATTAAAGTATTTTTATGTTTGCTGTTGGAAATAGTGTCATTGAAAACTAGATTCCCACCCCCCAAATAATTCATGAAGTATTGTGATTCTCCTTATGTATGATTAGGTCTATTATAATAAAATATTTTCAGAAATCTGAAGATGACCTAACCTCACCAGTTTCTTTCCAAAGCAGTCATATTCCAACAAAAAGTAAACAGTACTCTTAGATCAGTATAAAAATATCAGTCAATAAACTATATCTGTGAGCAGACCATCCTACTAGGCTTCCTAAGAAGTAATTTTTGGGGTTTCCTGAGAAGGGGATCTGAACCAGTGCTATATTTCCCAAAAGCAATGCAAGTATTTAGGCCCCAATAAACAAGAAAACTAAATTGTGAGAAAAAAATTGAAGCAGCTTTATATATTTTTTAAATCATTAAAGTAATTACATGGAAAAAAAACAGATTAAATGTCAGACTATTTTATGTATATCTTCTAATATCTTCTAGTTATTTACAGTGTAATTGTTATTTTTCTTTTGACATGTGTTGGAGGGGCATGATCTTTATAATGCTAGAGGCCTTCAAAGGTCTTCCTATGACTTATCCTAACAGAGACCTAGAAAGAAAGGTCCTTGCCTATTTCGTGAGCAGCGTCCTCCCTCAGGCACCACCTCAGTATACTGGGTCTTCTCAGAGCTTCAAGCTCTAACAGATCAAGTAAGAATTTCAGTGATTTACTCCTGTTATTTTATTTCACACATCAATTTAAAACAATCTGGTAGGAAAGCATTCTGCTCTTTTCTTGTAAGCGAGGGGTTAACTCTGACAAACAGTGTTCTAAATGTGCTCATTTATGCATGTGCCTGCATGTCTAGTTGAAGCCACTCTGCCCATGCTCATTTTCCATATGACCTTTTACAAGTAGCTAAGAAAGACACTATTGTTTCCTTGCATTTAGTGGGTTTGAAAACATCATCCCCACAATTGAAAAGGCAAATCAGAGGAGGAATGCCTAAAGCAAAGATAAAGTATCCCCTTCCCACCAAAGCCTTTTATCAAGTCAGTCACAAGATAGTGGCTGATGTAGAAACTGTAGCAATACTTGTGAGATATGTAATGGAGTGGATATTTCTAATATATAGCTCATATGCTGTCTTAGCCCCCATTCAGGACCTTACACACTCTTTTCAGACCATGTAATTTTCCTTTCCAGAAAAAAAATGGAGTCTATGTCCTTCATGTGGCTCACTTGGCTGAGCTGGCACTAAAGTATACTTCTCTTGTTATTTCAGATAGATGATATAGATAGATAATAGATAGATAAATGATGATAGATAGATAGATAGATAGGTGATAGATAGATAGATAGATAGATAGATAGATAGATAGATAGATAGATAGATGATAAAGCATTCCAGCTGATGGGAGATAGATTCTGATAAGTAGGCAAGTTCTGACTTCACACATAAACTAATTGTGGTAGCAAGTTTCCAAAGATAGTCCAAATAATCCCATTCTTGCTTGTATGTACATGTCACTCCTCATCAAGAGATGGAATATATTTCCACTACCACTGAATTTTGGCTGGCCCTGTAACTGCTTATGAAAGGAATTCTAGGGACAAAAATAGGCAGGTTTAGGGAGTCTTAGGAATAAAGAGGGTCCATGGGGGAAGAATGCATAGGTGAGGGCTTGGAGCCTCCAGAAGGCATACATTCACAGAGGATAAAAAGAAGTCACAGAGTATGGGGATAAAGAAAACATACTTTCCCAGAGGATAGAGAAATGTCGACAGATGCTGGAAAAAGGGAAACACATGTTCACAGGAGATAGAGGAATGTTGCAAGATAAGAGGGAGTGGAAGAGGGGGCACCACATAGTATTTGAACTTTGAAGCTGATATTCTGCAGGAGTGACCAATTAGAAAAGCACAGGGCCATAAAATGGGGAAGGGGTCCAATTAGAAGGGAGCATGAAGAGACAAAAAACTACAGCATTTAGAAGCCTTAGAAAAGGGCCTTAGTGGGTTACCCCCATTGGGAACCCCTCCCTACGTGGGAGTCTGTATTTGCTTCTAATAAGTTTCCACCCTCTTACTAACAAGTCCTTTAGTCCACGAATTTTATTCTTCAAACTTCATGAGGCAAGAACCCGCAAGGGGGAAATACGTTCCCTGAACCCTACATTTCACTTTGACCAATAGGACATGGGAGAATGTTCTAGGACTTCCAAGCTCAGGCATTTATAAGGTCTGGCACCTTCTGCTTCCTTTCAAAAGCCTTGAGATGCCATGATAAAAACCCATAACACCCTGCTGGAAAAAGTGGTCATGGGGATAGGTTCTGAAAGCTGAGATACCAAGAGAAGAGTGATATCATGGAGGAGCTCCTTGCCTGAGACATCCAGCACCAGCCACAGCTGCAACAACTACCATTTTGTGAAACTGCTTAAGAAATGCCAAATAAGAATAGAAGAACCACCCAGTAGAGGAAACACAGCATAAAATGATTGTTGTTTTAAGCTGCAAAGTTTTGGAGTGGTTTCTTAGGCCATAGTTGATAAAGGAAATGGTATTCTTCCAAGCAACATTTTTGTCTATTTTGGCAAAATATCGGCTCCATATTTTAAGTAGAATGCAACTTGGTTTTTTGTTGTTTTGAGTGAGGATGAGTGGAAATTGAACATCAACTAGTTCTCATACAATAATATTTTAATGAGTTATATAGAAACATCTAAATTAAATTACTTTAAAAGTAAAAAGGATTTGTTAAATAAGAGAGAAAGGATTGGCACAGCGTGTTTAGGAGTTTAGGAATTCCAAAAAGCATTAAGAAATTCCCTTTTTTTCTTTTAAATTAAATCTTTATTGTTCAGATTATTACAGTTGTTCCTCTTTTTTCCCCCATAGCTCCCCTCCACCCAGTTCCCACTCCACCCTCTGCCCTTACCCGCCCCGCCCCCCCCTGTCCTCATCCATAGGTGTACGATTTTTGTCCAGTCTCTTCCCACACCTCCACACCCCTTCCCCCCCGAGAAGAAATTCTCATATGCTTGGTTAATATACAATGAGGTATATTATCATGTTTTAAAAGTATCCATTAATACCTATTCTGTTGAGTCTTTTATAACATGAAAGAATATTGGTTTTGTCAAATGCCATTTTTGTACCTACAGAGATAATTGTAACTTTTTTTCACCTTTGGCTTTCCTAATATTGAATGAACCTTGCATTCCTGGAGTAAACCCTACATGGTTAAGATGTATTATTATTTTTAATGCTGTTAAATTACACCTGCTAATATTTAAGATTTTTTAAATCACAAATAATATGTGAGATTATTCTGTCATTTCCTTTTTTGGTATAGCCTTTGGCCAGGTTTGGGGTCAATATCTCATTTTATAAAACACCTCAAATTTCTTTAGTAGCTGCTCTCACCTACAAAAAATATAAACAAACAAGACAAAACAATTAGAGTTGGGCATTAATCAAAGTTCCACGTTTGGAAATGGTGAGTTGCTTGTCATTTAAGAATTCAAGAGGGCACTGAATCTTGGCAGAGTTTTGATCACCAGAAAGATATCAATTGGACAGTTGTCAAAGTGCCTTTTACAAAAAACAGACTTTATTTTTTAGAGTAATTTTAGATTTACAGAATATTTGCAAGGTAGTATAGAGAGTTCCCATATACCCCACAATCAGGTCCTCCTGTTACTAACATTTTACTAGTCTGATAACATATTATTAATCTGATATATTTGTTATAATTAATAAGCCCATATTGGTATATTATTAATAACTAACCTTCATGTTCTATTTAGATTTCCTTAGTTTTTACCCAGGATCCCACATTACATTTGTTGTCTTGTCTCTGGGCTTCTCTTTGTTGTGACAGTTTTTCAGATATTCCTTATTTTTGATGACCTTGACAGTGTAGAAGAGTAGTGGTCAGGTATTTTGTAGATGCCCCATCATTGGAATTTGTGTGTGGTTTTTCTCAAGATAAGACTAGGGCTATGAGATTTTAGGAGGAAGATCACAGATGAAAGATGCCTCATTGTATCATATCAAGGGTACATACTGTCTACATGATTTATGACTGTCAATGTTGGCCTTAATCACTTGTCTGAGGTAGAATTTGTCAGGTTTCTCCACTGTGAAGTTGCTCTTCCTTTCCCTTCCTTCCTTGATTCCATACTGTACACTCGAAGGAAGTCACTGTGTGCAGTTCATCTGTAAGAAATAGGAGTTGTGCTCACTCTCCTTGAGAGGGAGAGAAATATCTACATACATTATTTGGAATTCTTCTCCATGGAGCCAAAGTGCCTTTTAACTTGAGCTTTATGATACTATGAATTCACCTTAGGGATCCCATTACCTCCACAGATGTTCTTCCTGGTTAAATGATTTCAAATATTTTCTAAGACTTTTACGTAATTATCAGTACATATGTAGATTTCATATTTCACCTTGATTGTCAGACAAACTATTAAAAAGTCAAATAAATGGTTAATTATTTAACATAATATAAACACCACCCTTTCTTTTAGTGATTTCCTGGGTATGAGGACAGCATCAAAACTAAAAAAATATACATAGAGAATCCCACAAAAAGCAATCAGAGTCTGGGGAAAAGAGTTCTGTAACACTTTTACTTGCTACTGCAAGGCAGTTTAAGCCATCCAAAGACATAAAAATAGAAAGAAATCACCAATTGGTATTTGTTTTTGTTTTAGAAGCAAGAATTCAACTACAATTACTCCATAAATTTCTAGCACTTAAGTAAACATAGTAAACTACTAATTTTGAGGCAGAAAGCCAGTATTTAACCATAGAGACATAAGCCCATACAATAACTTGATATTCTAGAAATATCTCTCCCTCTTTACACCAGAGCTGCCAGATGAGGGCTCTCCATGAGAGTAGAATAAAAGATGTCAAAGGTTAAGAGTCCAATCATGAATTTCCTAAGAAGACAAGATCCAAGATTTGGAGTTTACAGCTCTCTGTTTCATGCCAAAAGACACCAGACATGAGAGGAGGGAGTCTGAATAAGTAGAAGAATGTTACTTTCAGAGAAATGGTGATTTTAGACCCGAACATTAACTAGTCCTATCCTCCTGGAGAAAAGGCTAAAGTAAAGTTATAATTATTTATGGTCTGATCATTCACTATCAGGCGTGGGTGGCTGGGTAAACTCAGGATAAAGAAGATAGTTATTATGCTTTCCTTCACTTATTTTATTTTTTCTTTTAAAAATAAGGAGAACCTGGCTGGAGAACCTGGCTAGGCTGCTGATCAACTGAATGTTGTCTCCGTGTCATTCCTTCTTCGCCAACTCTGTCCACACCTTTGGGAACCCCTGGACCTGCTGGGGTTGGACCCCAATAGATTCCGGTCAAGGGCACGTACCTTGGTTGCGGGCACATCCTCAGTGGGGGTAGTGCAGGAGGCAGCTGATCGATGTTTCTCTCTCATCGATGTTTCTAACTCTCTATCCCTCTCCCTTCCTCTCTGTAAAAAATCAATAAAATATATTTTAAAAAATAAATAAAAAAATAAGAAAAATAAAAATAAGGATAGAAAGAACATTTATAAAAAAAATTGAATACTTTTGCCAAAAATAGAAAAAACTATAGTAGATTTAACAACATTCATGTGTGTGCACGTGAACATGTATTGACAGTAAGAGGGTCTTTGTTGTCTGTTTTAAGATAAGTTCAGCCATGACGGTGATGGCATTATAATAGTATATTAACTTGTTAGCACTTTACAATTAGAAGTGTATTTTGACATTGATTATATTTACATTTCAACCCATTCATTATAAAAGGATGTTACTGTTCCCATTGTACAGCAAAGGAGAGACCCTATGAGGTTAAGTGACTTACTCAAAGTTTCAGAGTTGGAACCCCAGCTCAACAAGAACCTGGTTCTTTGAATTTATGACCCTGGAACCTTTCCACTGTACCATCCTGCTTTTCATTCTATTTGTGTAAACTGAGATTGCCCCAGTCCAAAAGTGTGGTGTTCCTTCTGCTAAGATTCTGAACCTGGTTCATTAAAAGATAAGTAAATATATACTGGTATATGTATATGTATATGTATATGTATATGTATATGTACACACACAATCATTGCATTATCTCTATGTTGGCCAAAATTTTGACAATCTTTACCTTCAATAGCTTATATTAAGAAAATGAGAGTTTTTATTTATTTTCAAGCATAAATAATAAAATATTGAAAATGATTTTTTAAAGACTCACTGTGCCCCATTGTGACTTTAGGGGCATGCTAAACTTCCCCTCCATTATGTCTCACAATGAACCTAAGTTTCCTCTTCCTACAAGAAAAAACAAACTAGAAAGTAGAGGCCACTTATCTGAATATATACCTGACATTTGTGTTTATTCTGACACATTAAAAGTGATGCCAAGAAATATCAAAATACAGCAAACATACTTTATTAGGGCATGTTAAAAGCCCTCAATCCACAAACTTGTTATCCAAAATATATAGAAGTCAGGAATGTTTATAACATGCAAAATGATGTTGAGAATTAAAGTAATTTTTCCAGATAATTTAAATGTAAAAGCTTCCTCGCCCTTATTTTGCTTGACATTTTGGTCCAAATTAGCTAGGTGTCTGCCTCCATTCCATACCTGACTTTGGAAACTGAAGAGCCTCTACCTTTGTAAGCAATGGTTGATGTCAACACTGAGCTTAGAACCACATTGCTGACTGAACTAGAAAGGCTTACCTGACATAAGTGCTTATATTAGTTTCTTCCCTGAAAAGAACAATGTCAGTCTCCAGTTTTCTACCTGGTCATCAGAAAAATTCAAGGTGACAAATGCCTTATTAGGCCATCTTGTCTATAACGTCACAAGCATAAAAACACCCCCTGTAGCATACTCCACATATTTTCCCTGAACGTAAATGACTCCAGCACAGAGATCCCACCTCATCCTTGGGGACTCTGTACCACAACTTAATATACCTCACAGTCAGTATTTGCTGCACGCCCTTGACATTTTTCTTCACATCTCTTCATGACTTTTTGTCCTACTCGCCTGAGCATCTTTACTATGATTTATAATTCTTCATTGTCTCCAGCTAGATAATAACAACAGCTAATAATTAATGGCATTTACTATGAACCTAGCATTTTAAAAGTGCTTTAAATATATTAATGCCTTTCATTTTTACAACAACCCTATTGGGTAGCTAGGTACAATTATTTATTATTCCCATTTTGCTGGTACTGAAATTGAAGCACAAGAGGATTAATGCTTCACAGCCAGTAAAAGGCAGAATCAGGACTTGGAGTCTAGAATCTAGCTCCAGAGTGTGTGCTGTAGCTAACACCTCTGCACGGGTTCCATTGACTCTCTGGTTCACCTGGACACCACAGGTGTCATTTTTCCTCACAAATGAATGCCTCTATCATTTTCTTTTGCAGGAAGTAAAAGATCATCCTTCAGTTCATTTAATAATTAAAAGACTGGTCTTATCAACTAAATCCTCTTTATCCATGCAGTAAGTTTAAAATCTGGTCTTCTGAACATAATTTTCAGAAAGGCTCCCTTATCAGAATAACAATAATAAAAACAACCATATTCTTCTTTACCCAAACTTCTCAAGAAAACTGCCTGATAGACCACTTGGCCACTGTAATTATTTCCCCAAAGCTTGTCAAGGCTGAAAGGTACCTTTACTTTTCCCACTAAGCTGTATTTTTTAAGAACTTTATTCCAAGTCATGGTTCTCCTTGTCTCTTATCCCAAGTTTTCCACATTAATAACAATAATAAGTAGCATCAACTCAAACTTAGAATGTTCCAGGCACTCTTCCAACCGCTTTACAAGAATTGTAAACTCTACAACCCTATGCAATAGGTATTTTTATCATAATAATGTACATTTTATACATATGAAAACTGACACCCAGAGGGTTAAACAACTTGCCAAAAGTCACACAGCTAGTAATGGGCAGATTACTATCTTCTATATTAGTCCTTGGGGCTACACCAGCATACTTCTTACTAACTCTTTATTTCCTGTGGCACAGATGGTAGCACTCACCAAATGTTTACCTTACAGTTCGGACGGGCCATGCAACTAGTTATAATCAATAGAATATGACAGAAAAGAAATGTGTGAAAATTAGTTCCGTTGTGCCAATGTATCCGTGTGTTGAGATGGTGACATCATATGATGGAGTGAGCCTGGACCACAGAGCCACGGCCTGGAGAACTGCTCTCAAGGATTGCCTGACCTGCATTGGACTTTACGTGGCAAGGAATGAGTCTTTATTTTATTAAATCATAAGATGTAGACATTTATCTTAGTGCGATATAATATTAGTAGTACATTGATCTTCCTCTTCTTCCTATTTCTCTGCTGGCTATAATCTTATATCTGGAATTTTGGTTTTCAGAATATAATTTATTGGGAAGGAAGAGATTTTAAAAGTTTCTAATTCTACCAGTAAGCAATGGGACCACTGATTTAATGAAAATAGAAGGTATATTTTAAAATGTTGGTCTTATATACGAATAGAAATACTCTTAAGAATAACTAATCCTTAAATTCTATTAATGCTATTTAATTAACCAATTCATAAAAGTCTCTAATAAATTAACATTTCATTTTCAAAACTCCAGTCTTCTTATTCAACAAGTCATGTCTTAAGCACTGACTGTAGGCACTGAGTTCGAAGTAGAAAGAGCAGTCAAGGAAGAGAGAAAGTGTGGAGTAGTTTTGCTTAACAGAATTACACAGTATAAACAGTTCTGTGGAGCCAAAATGGAGAGGTTCTTGCATGCAAGCTAAGGAATTTGGACCCTTTTCTATAACCAGTGAGGAGTGCTGAAGGTTTTTGAGCAGAAATGTGCGAGAGTTGTTCTTCAAAAAAACATAATCTGACAGCTAAGCATAAAATAAGTTGGGCAGGTAAACAGGAGGCTGAGAGCCCAATAGAGAAGTTATTGCTGGTCTGAGATGAGGGAAGGTTTGTAGAAATATTACAGAAGAGAAAAAAATCAGTAAGATTTTGATGTACATTCAGATGTGAGCAACAGAGTGGAAGGAAAAGAGCAAAGATCCCTTTAAGATTTAGAAGCTGGAAGACAGACAGGATGTTGGTTCCATAAATACACAAAGGAAGACAAGAAAAAAAAGCAATTTTGGAAGAAAAAAATATGTATTCAGCTTTATTATCCTATCAAGGCATTCAATGTCTATTTTAATACTGCATTTCACTAGAAAGCTAGAAAGCTTTCTTTAGAGATGTTTACATTGTGTACTCAGAAAAAATATTGTATGTTGTTTTTCTCTCTTCTTGAAATTCACTCTCCTGCTCTAATAAGCTCTCCTATCAGTCAGGGCCTAACTCCAGTGGTAAGTTCTCCCAGAGCCAATATTAACCATTCTACATCCCTTCCCTCCAAGGCACTTCCTCCTACTGGCACCTAACCATGCACATGCCTTGCACCTGGGCTGGAAGTCTCTAGAAGACAGAAAAACAAGAACATATGTTTCCCTTGATGCCTTGATTTCATCATGATTATATCATGATTATGTGCAAATATAGAGACAATGAAACTGTCGCTTTGATGGGGGAGGTGTTGGTTAATATTCATATGCTTGTACTATGGCATTCTTATGCCTGTTAAATACATACCCAATATTTGACAAATATTAAAATTTAAGCACTGTCAGCGTGTCTCTATCATATATAATTTGCTTCAATAATTGAAAAATGCCATGTGAATTAATATAAAAGATTAATGCAAAATAGGTGGTCTCTCCCTTGTTGACTAAGATGCCACCATTAACCCCACTGATGTATTTCAACAGTTGAGGATGAGGAATGGCCATCAAATATAGGTTTAACAGATGACAAAATGGACACACAGGGAGAACTTTCCTTGAAGCCTCAGCAGAACCAGAAAGAAAGCATCCACTTCCCATACCCACATCCTTGGTCCCTTCCTTCTGAACTCTAAAATGTTTGCACCACCTGAGTGATCATGTGAAGCATATTTCATGCTATCTGAAACTTCAGAGAGATAAATTTATCTTCTCTCTCTTTGGCTATAAAAATGAAATGCAAAAGTGAAATAAGCAACCTGAATAACTATTAAAAGCAAAGTTGCTTTAGAATCCAATGCCAATTTTCCTGAGACAGGACTCAGATTCACCACTTCTTCCCCAGACATCTAAAATCAGGCTCAGAGCCCATTTCTAAATTCACTCAGAAGAGCCAAAGGGTTAAGAGATGATCCAGAAAGCATAATATGGCATTTCAAATTACTCTATTTCCAATGAAATGCAGTGTTTATTATTTAGTGTTTTTCCCTTCCTGCCCTCCTTCCCCCAATCCAAAATGAATTATTTTTTAAAATAGGAGAAATAAATTTCTATCTTAATTTAATCACACAACTAGCATAAAAATGAACTCAATAAATAAAATTGCCAAAGGGGTAAAATGATAGGATTCCCTCTTAGCCAAGTTTTCTGTCTAAAATTAGACTGCCTTTCGGGATTTACTGCTGTTATTAAGTGAACGTCCTTTTGACGATAAAGCAATGCTTCTTGGATGTGGAGTGCTATGGAGCTCAGGCTAAAGTGCTCAGTGATGTACGACTTTGATGGACTCCAGGGACCTCACTGTCTCAATACTATAGTCTGTTCTTTGTTCACCAGACGAAGACGCTGCAGTGGGATACACAGTTCAAGACCAGCACTTGGAGAAGGATGAGTGTAAGGACGTAGAGTACCTTGTTTCTGCCATGCTAACATGATGAATTACAGTGTATTAAGAAAGTGTTGACACATGTGGGAATAAGCTCTTGACAGGCTTGCCAGTAATTAAGGCACATAGTATGTAAAGTTACTACAAAACATTGCAGTCTGGTTCTTTGTTCAGTCTTCTGCCAAGTGGCGTTATTCATAAGCTTGATGGAAAATACTTGTATCTACAAAATCTTTGTGGTTCACTGGATGATGAGGGCAAGGAGGAAGAGAGATTGGATTTTATAAAAGCTTAAAATGTTCCTGCAGCTAGATAGGTACAGTAATGGTTTCCCTGCTGCTCCAGAGGGCTGTACATTTTAAAGATAAATGACCTAGAATGGACAGGGACATGACAGGATTTAGGGGATGCTTGGGAAAGACAAAGGTTTCTGCTCTCCATTCTTTCCCAGATCATTTATCCCCATTGCCTCCACCTTTAAAGTTCAATAGAAAAATGGAGAACTGCAGAATAGACCAGTGTTTTGTGTCACATTCCTAAGCCCACCTGGCTCCTCACCCTTGGCTACTTCCAAGAAACTGGGCTTCCTATTTGTAATAATAACCAAGTGCATCTACAACTGACAAGCCCAAAGCCTATAGCCGGCCTTCAGAGCAGAGCTGTCAAGGCCCTTTGCACTTGGCTTCCAACCATCTACACAGTCTCATTCCCCAGCCCTGCACAGACATCAGCACCCAGCCCCCAGCCAGGAGTATAAGCCAACTCAAAGCTTAGTTACGGCTCTTGCTGTCCAACAAGGTTTAGAACATTTATGATTTGCAAGGGCTGTATTGCATGTAGTCTGGCACTTTGAAACCTATTTCCTAATAAATTGTTTTATTGAGTGATAAGAAATAGAATTGACATCCAGGCCAGGTGTAATGGAAATTCTTGAAACTGCACATCACTAGAAACCACACTAAACCTCTTATTCCCTAGATAGTTCATGTAAACAATAGCTTCATACTGAGTAATTTTCACCAGAGAGCTCTCATCCCAAATTGCATCACAGTAAAGGACAGATACTCAAACTGGACACCTGGCAAACAGTGGTGAAGTGCAAGCTCTGTCCCTCTGCTTAAAGGGCCAAAGCACAGACTGAAGGTGGAACAGGCTTTCACTTGCTCAGCTTATCCTGCCAGGGAATCCCTGGCTTCCACTCCCTTGGCTTGAAATGAGCCAAAAAGTTAGAACTTTATAACCCAGAGGCAGGGAGCCTCTGACAATGGCTGAATCTGGCTGCATGTTAGAATCACCTGGGGAACATTAAAAATATATGCCAGAGTTTGAGAGATAATTTTCAATGCTTCCTGGATGATTCTAACATGCAGGCAGGATGGAGGGCCACCAGCCTAGGGGGATGGCTTAAGTTCTATTAGCGACAGTGACAACAGTTACTCCATAAAGAGACCTCTTCAACGCAAGGTGAACATTTGTCATAAACTTTACACATTGTGTTCAGATGGCCTGTCGCTCACTGTATTCACATCTACTGTCTTACTTCAACAAAAAATGATTCATTGATTTTAAATTATGAAACTATACAGACAAAATTAGAGAAATATTCCATTATCAATATAGAAAATTTGGAAAATAAAGTATGAAGAAAAATATAAAATCCCAACCCGTGCCGACCAAATATAAATGACTTTATTTTTTGTGGTCTTTATTTACAATGTTTTTTCTATAAATAATAGCATGCCTATACATTTTGTTTAAAAAAATTGTATCATACATGGTTAGACAACAACAGCTTATTTACATCATTGAAATGATTTGTTCCTTGAAAGTTTGAAAGAATTTACCATTGAACTCTGGTTCTAAAACTTTTTTTGGGTATAAATCTTTGACATTAAAATCTTTTTTCATGATATTTGTCTGTGTAATATATTTTTTTTCTTTTAGAGTCAATCTTGATCAATTCATACTTTTCCAAGAAAATAGAACATTTATTTGGACATTTTCATTTTATTGGCACAGAGTTTAATATAGCATTTTCTTGTGTTCCTGGTTATGTTATTCTCAACAGAACTGAGGCAGGTGTTGCTGGCTGGTATAGGGAGTCATAATCTCCTGGGGGGTGGCATCTTTAGAGCACTTGCCCCACTAACATTCCCAGTACTCTTGCCCTACCCCACTTACCCTTTGCCCTGGCCATTGTAGAGAACCACTGAAGTGAAATGAGATCAACTATTGAGAGTTGCACTTTACACATGCAAATGACAAGAATTCATTTAAAAAAAGTGCTGAGAACACCATGTGGCACTCCTACTTCAAACCTTTTTTTAGTGCAAGAGCCTCAAACATCACTAGAACAGTATTACCATCATCTGGCTTGCCAATAAGAAGCATGACTTGAAGTAACACACTGTATTTATGTGATTACTTGGGACTAACACTACTTACATTCAGTGTGGAGCAGACCATCCAAACTCATAAATTCTACACGAGTTCCTGCTATAAACAATTGGGCTTCACAATTAGATCCAATTACTTTTCACATCCAAGAACTCAGTCACCTCTGTCATAAGATGTTCATTACATCTGAATTTTTATTTTTGCTTTCTTGATATTTACAACCCTTCTTAACATTGGCCCTGAGGAAGACATGGAGAACATCCAGACCTATAAAAAGACTTTGATATCTTTCTGGACAGCTCAATGAAGATGTGTACTCAATACACAGTGGCAATCCAAAAAAAAAAAAAGGCAAAAGAAGTAGAGGGTTTTGGAAAAATATGAGCTATATTATTATTCTATTTCATAAATTTCCCATGACTTATTTTTACCATTTAGGGTCATCTTCTCCCAAAAGGGGAAAGAAATTCCACAAAACAACAATAAAAAGGAAGCAAAGTAGGGTAAGGATTTTCATATACAAAGGGATTAGAAGCCCTAACAATTTCTGCTTTTGAAAAAGGAGAAAAATGCTTCAAAGTAATTAGAGAAATATTCAATAATGTACATAGGTATAACAAAATGAATGAAAACAATTGAATGAATAAATAATTGACATGCTATGCAAATTAACAAATTCACTTTACTCAAAACCTATAAAGATGCAATTATAACAATAATTCAAAAATTTTAACCCAATTTTTACTTATCAAACTGTATTACTAGAGTATTTATTTAAATTGAATAACATAATGATTAAAAATCATATAAAACTCCAGGTTTTAAAAAATAAGTAAAACAAATTGGATTCTGATTTTTTCTGTACTGGAAAAACTGTCGATCACTAATTTAAATGTTATCAGCTATATTTTAATAAATTATACAAAAAAATAAAATCAAGTACTTTCAAGTGAAATATGTTCCCACATAAACAAAGGACCACCATGAAAATGTCATTTTCCTGGAGGACTCAACTCAGTACATCAAATAAAATCTGAAAATCATACAACAAAAAGGAAGCTTTGTTAAAACAACACTCTCTGGGAAATACTTAATAAAGATGATGAACTCCCTACTTTCAGCAATGGAAGAAGAAAACTTTGGCACATTTATGAGAGTAAGATGAATGGCCTCACATAAATGGACTGTGCACAGCACAATGTACAGTATATCCTTCCTTATATTTACACTAGAGGTCCAGTGCATGAATTCATGCATGGGTGGGGTCCCTCAGCCTGGCCAGCTGGCCCCCCCATCAGGGCCAATCGGGGAGCTGCTGGTGGGAAGGGGTAGCTGGAGGTTGGCTGTGGGAGTGCACTGACAACAGGGGGCAGCTCCTGTATTGAGCATCTGCCCCCTGGTGGTCAGTGTGCATCATAGCAACTGGTCGACTGGTCAACGGGTCATTCCAGTCGTTCAGTTGTAAAGGTCACTTAGGCTTTTATATATATAGATTCCACTTGGCCTGTAAATAAGTTGAGAACAAAGCTACATGTATTATGGACATGATTTAAAAATTAGGACTAAGTCTTCAGTGGAAATACACCAGCAGCAGACAACCACCTTTACCTCTGTGCCTTAAAAGCAAGCTGGAAACATCTCAAGTGAAAACATTATGAGAGTTTAGGCTCACCATTTACTTCTGCAAAATTATAAAGAGCCAGAGGACCAAGAAAATGCCAGGTTTCCATTAATAATGTTTCTGGAAGTGTCATCTGTTTTCCATGACGCTAGGTCTTCTAAAGTGCTAGTGCTATTCAGATAGAAATTATTTTTCCTATATCTATGTAATATTGTCTTAATCCCTAGACTGCATGCCTAGGAACTAACAGGTAGCTTAATAAATAAGTGCATAAGATGATACAGTTAGCGCACTGGCTTTGGCATTAAAGGAACTTAGTCTGAGTCTCAACCATGCCATTTGTAGGCATGAACCTTTGGACAGGTTCCTCAATTTCTCTGATCTGTAAAGTGAAGATACAACAGACCTACCCCATTGGCCTGTTGGGAGTTGAAATGAAAGGCAAAGTGCAAAGTGCTCAGTGCAGTGCCCCATAAATGAAAAGATTCCAATAAAATTGGCTACCTATATATAGAAAAGCCAAGCGACTGGAATGACCAGAACAACCGGAATGACCAGTTGCTATGACATGCACTCCAGCCGGCAAACCAGCCCAATGGGGGCGGGGCCGGCTGGCCAACCTCCTGCAGCCCCTCCCCCTTGGCTGGCCGCCCCAAAACGCCCTAATCAGGGCCGGCCGGCTGGACCCCACTTGTGCACAAATTCATGCACTGGGCCTCTAGTTACTATAGAAAAACAGTAGCTACTGTCTATAGTATCTGAATTTGTAGGCTCATACAAATTATACAAACCTCTTGAGAAGCAATTTGACAATGTGCTTCAAAAATCTTTAAAATGTTAATGTAATTTGTGGAAGAAATTTCACCTCTAGGAATACAGCCTAGGGAAACAAATGGAGACATGTATACGAATATTCATTGCACAGATATTTTTTAAATTTGAACTTTTAATTTTCAGATAATTATAGATTTACATGCAGTCATATTAAATAATACAGAGATCCCATGAATGCTTTACCCAATTTTCCCTAATGATAACATCTTACAAAACTGTGGTACAGCCCTAATTGGTTTGGCTCAGTGGATAGAGCATTGGCCTGCAGACTGAAGGGTCCCAGGTTCGATTCTGGTCAAGGGCATGTATCTTGGTTGCAGGCACATCCCCAGTAGGGGGTGTGCAGGAGGCAGCTGATCTATGCTTCTCTCTCATTGATGTTTCTAACTCTCTATCCCTCTCCCATCCTCTCTGTAAAAAATCAATAAAATATATTTTTTTAAAAAACAAACAAAAAAAAACTTTGGTGCAATATCACAACCAAGATATTGACATTGACACAGACAAAATGCTGAATATTTCCCTCACCACAAGGATCCAGCATGTTGCACTTTATAGCCACACTCACTTCCTTCTTATTCTCTATCACCTCCTCCTTAACCACTGGCAATCACTAATGTGTTCTCCATTTCTGCAATGTTATTTCAACAATATTACATTAATTGAATTATCCTATCTAATAAAGAGGGAATATGCTAATTGACCCTCATGCTGTTGCAAAGATGGCGGCGCCCACAGCCAATAAGGAGGAAATATGCTAATTGCTGCCACGCCCTCAAAGATGGTGGCACCCACAGCCACAAGATGGCAGCGCCCAGTCCCCTCAGCCCTGCTGGAGTGGCAGGCGCTCTGCATGCCTGCCTCCAGGGTCCCCCAGTCCCCTCAGCACCCCAGCCGCCCAGGGCTGCCCAAGGCTCAGGTAACCAGGGCTGGCCAAGGCTTGCACTGCTGGCAGTGGCAGCAGCAGAGGTGTGATGGGGCGTCACCTTCCCCTGATACCTAGGTCGCCTCCTGCCCCTGAGGGCTCCCGGACTGTGAGAGGGGGCAGGCCAGTGCATGAATTTTCATGCACCAGGCCTCTAGTACAGTATGAAACCTTAGAGATTGGTTTTTTTACACTCAACATAATTCCCTGGAAGTTGCAAGTCTCAATATTTCATTGCTTGTTATTTCTGAGTAGTAGAACCTGATATAGAGGCACCATGGTTGCTTAACCAAGCACTCATTAAAAAAAAAAAAAAAAGAACATTAAGGTTGTTTCCAGTGTGAGATTCATAAATAAAGCTGCTATGAACATTTGCATACAGGCCTTTTGTGAGCGTAAGTTTTTATTTTGCTGGATCATATCATAGCTCAGTGAAGGCAAACCTTTTGAGCTCGGCTTGTCAGCATTTTGAAAAACCCTAACTTAACTCTGGTGCCGTGTCACATATAGAAATTTTTTGATTTTTGCAACCATAATAAAACAAAGATTTATATTTTTGATATTTATTTTATATATTTAAATGCCATTTAACAAAGAAAAATCAACCAAAAAAATGAGTTTGCGTGTCACCTCTGACACGCGTGTCATAGGTTCGCCATCACTGTCATAGCTGCTTAATTCCTTTTTTAGGAAGCTGCCAAATGTTTCCCAGCATGCCTGTACCATTTTACTTCCCCGCTAGTAATGTATGAGTAGTCCATTGCACTCATTTAAATACTGAAAACTGTAAACTACCTCAATCTAGTGGCAAAAGTAAGTAATGCTACAGCCTTAGAATGCACTATTATTATTTACAATAGTATCTTAATACATTTGGGGGGAGAAAATACCATTAATGCTAAGTTTAAAAATTCAAATATAAATAGGAATAAATATAACTGTATAAATATATATTGTGTATACATGTACACATGTTCACATTCAAAAAGAGAGAGAGAGAAATAGAGAGAGAAATGGAAATTTGACCAAAATATAACTCTGAGAAACATAAATTAAAAAGTAATATTTTAATACCTATGTTCTCAATTTTCTATATTGACTATGTGTTACTCTTATATTTTAAAATGTTTCTTTTGAATCAATTAAAATATGATCCCACTAAATCAATATCTCTTTTTTTTTAGAAAGGATAGATAGAAAAGTATCATTATTTATTCAACCTATGCCTAGTTATGCTCATTTCAGCTTTTTGCCACTTTAAACAATGCTATAATATGAATCCTTGAATATATAGTTTTACTCTATGATAACTTCATTTCTGTAGGAGAGATTGTTAAAGGCAGAACTGGTAGGACAAAGAATATGATAAATTTTTATCTAATTTGCCAGATCACTTTCTCAAAAGAGGACATTTCACATTCCCAAAAGCAATTTATGAGATATACTTCCCCACACTATTTTTATTCTAGATGTTATAAATCTTTTACATTTTTGCCAACATAATGTCTAAAAATGACAGTTTGTTGTTGCTTTGATTTGCATTTCCTTCTCAATATGTGATGCTTGCATCTTTCATTTGTTTATCGCCCTCTGATTTCCTCTTCCATCTATAACCTGTTGATATCCTTTGAACAGTTTAAAACTGATTTACTTATTTTTTTCTTATCAGAATGTAAGGTTTTTCTAATATACTAATCAGAATGTAAGGTTTTTCTAATATACTAAGGACCCTAAACCCTTTATTGTTACATATATTACAAATATTTTCTCCCTATATAATGTTTTCACTTTATTTATTATGTCTTCTTTCAAGCAAATATCTTTATTTTTTTATGTAGTCAAATTTGTCAATCTTTTTGACTTCTGGATTTCTTATGTTGTTTAAAAGTCCACCTCAATACATACATAGATCTAAGTTATACACAGGGCATACTAAGCTGCCTTTTGATATTTTTAATATTTTATATTTAATTTATTAAATGTACTTTTGTTTTTATATAACTAGAGGCCCGCTGCACGAATTCATGCACATGTGGGTCCCTTGAGGTGGCCTGCAGAGATCGGGCCCCAGCTCATGCCCCCAGCCTCGCAGCCCCAGCTTGTGCCCCCAGCCTCGCAGCCCTGCAGCCCCACCTGGCACCCCACCTTGGCCTGGCACCACCCCCTCATCTGCTACACCATCCCTCCTGTGGGGCAATCAATCGGGGCCGGGCCCTCTGCCCAGCTCCCTCAGAGCCTGGGCACCAGGCGGCTGC
>NW_005356437.1:202439-208743 GCF_000412655.1 Myotis brandtii
CACCGCCCACTGGTCACCATCTGCAGGGTGATCAGTCAGGTCTGGGACCCCCAACTGGTCCCTCAGTGCCTGGGAGCTGGGCAGCGGCCCCGCCCCCCACTGCTGCCACTGGTGGCCGTCTGTGGGGTAATTGGCAGGGCAATCGGGCCCCTGCTCGCATCCACCTTAGCCTGGTGCTGCCCACTCACCTGCTCCACTATCCTGCTGTGGTCCTGCTCCCGTTGGAGCCCATCGGGGCCCACGGGCCTTCACTGCCATCCACTGCCAGTGCTGCATTGCCGACACCTGCCATGTTCCACACCGCCCCCTGGTGGTCAGCACAAGTCATAGCAAGTGGTCGAACTCCCAGTCTCCCGGTCAAACGACCACCCGAGGGGATAATTTACATATTAGGCTTTTATTATATAGGATAGTCTTTATATATGGTGCACAGTAGACATCCATATAGATAGGAGGAGAGGGAATCATTTTTCTTACCAATGTAAAAGACCAAATTCCCCTATAAATTTGAAATTATTCCTGGACTTTCTATTATGATTTATCTGTTTTTGTGCTGATACCATATAATTTTGATTAAGTATCTTTATAATATATATTAGTATCTGACAAGGCCATTTTCAAAATTGTCTTAGTGTTTCAATCACACTTATTTTTTAAAATAAACTTTGAAATCAGTAATATCCATGACATATTAATTAAAATATGCTGTGCTGCTGAACAACATGTACAGTATGATGTTATGATCTAAAAAACAGAAAACACTGGGAGTGGAGGAAAGGGAGTGGGAGAGTGGTGTGCATGTGTGTGTTTGCGTAAGTTTGTATGAGTATAAAAAAAGATCCAGAAGAGAACACTAACCAAGCTGTCAACATTGGTTACCTGAGAAGGATAGAATTAGGAGGTGTGGACATTGGCCTTCTCATCCCCACCCCACCCCACTGTTGGGTGGCCATGTGATTTGGCTTATTACAAGAATGCTAGTTTGAAAGGATAACCCAATTAAATATTTTAAATACATAAAATATAATTACATTAGACCTGGAAGAGGCCTTAGAATTTATTTCTTCCAACTCCTCTCCAAATAGGAATTTCCATGGCACTATCTCTGACAGATGGTCTTGCAGACCATTTGAAAATATCTAGAGATAGAGAGTTCTCTTATTTTTATGCAGCTGCTTGCTCTATCATTAGAAAGGTCTGATTGTTTGAAGGCTTTTTCTTATATTTATTAAAAATTATGTCAGCCTCTAATATTCATTCAGTCCCAGGGTCTGTTTTCTGGAACACCACAGAGGACTTTTTCTTCAGTCCCCTAAAACATTTAACAGGATTCCCCATTATAAGCTAGGTCAATCCTTAAACTGTATTATTATTACTATTATTATATGCATCTTAGAGCAAGCATATTATGTATTAAGCATTGTGTAATTAAGCATTTTGCACAGATATACTTATTTACCTCAGTGGTGTGGCATTATTACAATCCTCGTTTTACAGATGATAAGGAAAGTCAACCAGAGAGGTTAACCAATCTGCCTGAAATCATTTAGCCAGTAAGTCATAGCATCAGGACTCAAGTCTGGCTGGCTCCAAAGACTACTAGTATATTCTAACTACTGCGTGCATTCCTCTGCCCCTCTATTATAGGAATACTATGAATAAAGAAGAAGCCATTTTGAGGCTGGTACGAGGACAGAGAAGCAAAAGGGTATTGTCTCACACCCATGTGTGGCCATTAAGAATCAGGAGAGCCGAAACCGGTTTGGCTCAGTGGATAGAGCGTCGGCCTGCGGACTGAAAGGTCCCAGGTTCGATTCCGGTCAAGGGCATGTACCTTGGTTGCGGGCACATCCCCAGTGGGGAGTGTGCAGGAAGCAGCTGATCGATGTTTCTCTCTCATCGATGTTTCTAACTCTCTATCTCTCTCCTTTCCTCTCTGTAAAAACTCAATAAAATATATTAAAAAAAAAAAAAGAATCAGGAGAGCCCTGGCCAGGGGGCTCAGTTGGTTGGAGCATTGTCCTGTACACCAAAAGGTTGCGAGTTTGATTCCCAGTCAGGGCACATGCGTAGGTTGTGGATTTGATCCCCAGCTGGGGCATGTACAGGAGGCATCTAATCAATGTTTCTTTCTCATGTGGATATTTCTGTCTGTCTGTCTCTCTCTCTCTCTCTCTCTCTCTCTCTCTCTCTCTCTCCCCCTTCCTCTAAAATCAACAAACATATAGTGGGGTGAGGATTAAAAATAAAAAAAGAATCAGGAGAAATATCTTGCCTGTGAAGGTACTCCCTGAGGAGTGAGGGGCCCTAGGCCCACACAGGGGTCCCCAGACTGAAGCACAAGTGCCAGAAAAAAGAGCCCCGACAAATCTGTCTGTGAAAATCAGCGAGGATTCCATCTAGGTGAGACAGGAGGCTGCTGTAAAACCAGTCATCCCCTTAAAGGGTCCACGCACAGACTCACTCACTCACACTTGTCCTAAGCTCCAGCAGAGGGACAGCAGCCTGAAAGGTGTCAAGGATATATTGGGAGAAACTGAATCCTCTGGCAGCTCTCCCCACTCCAATTGGCTGGATTTGGATCACACCAGAACACAACCCAATTACCTCCAAAAATTAACACACACAAAGGATGGACTCAGGGGGCACCAGAACCCTGCTAAAACAAGTCCATAATGTCACTTCCCCTCCCCATGCACAATAGCTCATCCATTAAAGTCACAGGCAGTCCTCAAAGCAAGTATGCCTGAGGGTCCCATATGAAAGAATAGAAAAAACTGTAGAAAAAGACCTAAATGTAATAGAGCAAAAAAAAAAATCTATCAGAGTTCAAAACACTGGTTATAAGGATGCTAAATGAACTTAGGGGAAGAATAGATAAACTCAGTGAAGACTTAAAGAAAACAATAAATCATAAAAAATAACTAGGCATGCCCTGACCAGTGTGGTTCAGTTGGTTGGACATCATCCCATGCAGCAAAAGGCTGCCAGTTTGATTCCTGATCAGGGCACATGCCTGGGTTGTGGACTCAATCCCTTGTAGAGGGCATGCAGGAGGCAATCAATTGATATTTTGTTCTCACATCAATGTTTTTCTTTCTCCCTGTCTCCATTCCTCTCTCTCTAAAAATCAATAAAAATATCTTTAAAAAGAACCAGTCATAAATAAAGAATAAAATAACTGCAATATAGAATGCATTAGAAAAATCAACAGCATATTAGATGAAGCAGAAAACAGTTAATCAGAACAGCAAAAAGATAAAGAAATTTTTTACAATGAGGAGAGTTTAAGGGACTTCTATGACATTTTCAAGTGTAACAGCATTTGCATAACAGGAGTACCAGAATAAGAAATTATGACTGAAAACTTCCCTAACCTTGTGAAGAAAATAAGCATACAAGTTCAGGAAGCTCAGTGAATCCCAAATAAGATGAATCCCAAAGGCTCACACCAAGACACATCCTAATTAAAATGCCTATTAAAGACAAAAAGAGAATCCTAAAAGCAGCAAGAATAAAGTAGTTAGTTACCTTCAAGGGATCTCCCATAAGACTGTCAGCTGATTTCTCTATGGAAACTTTGATGGCCAGAATGAATTGGTATGAAATATTCAAAGTGATGATAAGCAAGGACCTACATACAACCAAGGTTACTCTACCCAGCAAGGCTATCATTTAAAATAAAAGGAGTGATAAAGAACTTCCCAGACAATAATAATAATAACAAAAAAATAAAATAAAGGAGTTTATTCTCACCAAACCAGTATTAGAAGAAATGTTAAAGGTACTTCTTTAAGAAAAAGAAAAATTATATGAATAATAAAATGTCAATAACTACATATCTATCAATTACTACATTAAATATAAATGGATTAAATGCTCCAATGAAAAGACATAGGGTGGCTAAATGGATAAGAAAACAAGATCCATACATATGTTACTTACAAGACATCCACTTCAGATTGAAAGAGACACTCAAACTGAAAGTAAAGGGATGGAAAATGTATTTTAAGCAAATAAAAACAAAAAAGCTGGGGTAATAATACTTAAGTCAAATAAAATAGACTTTAAGGCTATAACAAGAGATGGATATTTCATAATGATAAAGGGATCAATCCAACAAGAGAATATAACCCTTGTAAACACTTACTCACTCAACGTAGGAGCACCTAACTATATAAAGCAAATATTGACAGACATAGAGAGATTGACAATAATATAATCAATCTCTGTAAGTGCTGAAAGAACTTGTTCAAATGCCAGATTCTCCATCTCCAGTTTTTGAGACTGATTTTGTAGGGCTGAGCTGGGCTTAGGAATCTGCATTTTAAAAGCAGCCCAGAGGCATCTAATGAAGTGGTATACCAGCCATTTACTGCTCTTCTGTCTGAATGAATGCAGAAACCAGGACTGACTTCAAATAATTATCTAGTCTAGGAAGTCTTTAACCACAGTGGCTCATAAGTTTTGGGGGACCCCAGACCCCTCTGAGAATCTGATGAAAGCTACAGACCTTCTTGCAATTAAAATGCAACAAAATTGTTTGCATTCATTTTCAGGGAGTTAAAGCCCATAAACCTCAGGTTAAAGACTCCTGTTCTATCTGCTCTTTCTCTAGCTCTTTTTTCTTAGTGTCTCTTAACTTCGTTATTCTCACCTCTCAAATAAGGACACTAACCCTGCTTTTAAGGCTATTATGAGGATAATTATTTTTAATATGGGTGTTTTGAGATAAAGAAATAGAAACACTGCATGTGAACCTCATGCTCATAATGGATCAAGAAATGTAGAAGAGCCCTAACTAGTTTTGCTCAGTGGCTAGAGCTTTGGCCTGCGGACTGAAGGGTTCCAGGTTCGATTCCAGTCAAGGGCATGTACCTTGGTTGCGGGCACATCCCCAGTAGGGGGTGTGCAGGAGGCAGCTGATCGATGTTTCTCTCTCATCGATGTTTCTCTCTCATCGATGTTTCTAACTCTCTATCCCTCTCCCTTCCTCTGTAAAAAATCAATAAAATAGAAGTTTTAATTGGTAGAAGAATAGATTTGAGTAGAAGGGGCTCCTAAAGAGAAACTTGGATAGTACTGGTTTAGAGAAATGACCAGCAAATAACCAGGAGCATAATCCTAATGGTTACTTGCATTTGTTTAGTACCTACTGTGTGCCAGGGGGCACTATGGTTTCTGTCTTAAAAGCATTCTTTTCTAGTGCCCACAAGAGCTATTCAATGGTGTCATCATCCTTATTTTACAAATGAGGAAACCCGGGCGGAGAAAGATTAAGTAATTTGCCCAACATCAAACAGCTAGTAAAATGACACAAATGTAGGTTTGTTTGTGTGAAAAGCCCATCCAGTTTTCATGATAAAAAGGTATAGCCACAGCCTGCTTTCCAGCTGGGATTCCCCACCTGGACCAAGCAGGTCTCTGAGGCAAGTCCTGGATGGGGAGCCTTAGTCTACTGCACCCTCCTCCCAACCATCAATTAACCGGCACTGGTGATAGTCTGCAACACCCCCACAGGCTTTAGTTACCATAAGCAATCAGTTGCTCTGTCCTCCCAATGGACGCAACAGAACAGAAGGCACTGGAATTACTCAGGCTCTTAGTGGCACCAAACACGGATCTGGGGCACATTTCTACTATCAAAGCTCTTGGGACCAGCTGCATTAGTCACACTTCTAGTTGCTGTTCCAACTAGTAGGAAACAGCCTTTCCTTGGAATACATTTCACTTTCAGAAAAGGCTTTAAAGCACATTACAGATAGGGCTATGAAATATTTGGCTACATGTCAACCCTTCCACAGCAAAAGGAAACCTCCTCATGTACCAGTAAAGCTAAAACTAAGTCCAGAAAAGTCTTAGCCAGAAAGGCTGAAGAGATATCTGGTGGAAAAGAATGTTTCATTCCTATTCTGTTTTGAATCTACAACATTCTTTTGAAGGACTTTAATAATAAGAATTAATAGTGAGAACAAAAAAAAAAAAAGAAGTTTTAATTGGGGTACTAAGCCTAGCAGGTAGTCTGGTCTCCTCCACAAGTCATCCTACCCTCCTTGCTCCTCCCTTTCCCTGTCTGGGCCCATCCTAATGTCTTTTCCTTAAGATTGCTTTTCACATCCCTGTTTTATGGAATAAAGCTGTAACCCAAGCTTGCGTCAGCACTAACAGATGCTGCAAGGAATCACTTTGGCTTAAATCCTATCTCTCTTCCTTCACCCCACAACTCCTATCAATGCCACAGGCCTTGATAGCTCCAAAGGCACTGGCCACTTTTGCACCATACAAGGAACCTTTTCCAGTTGAA
>NW_005356437.1:208763-227814 GCF_000412655.1 Myotis brandtii
AGGGAGTTAGGTCTCTTGGATATCTCAGGCTATTTTGGTTGGTTACTGGAGGAAACCTGTTACAGCAGGCAGCTTCTTTTCTTGTTGCCAAAGATAAGCTTTTCTGACCTAGTGCAGGCCTGAATCTGCTCTTTGTTAACTAGTGACTTTCAACAAACTACCATAGTTCTCAAAACTTTAATTTTTTTTCTGCAATACCTTTCCTTAATCCAACTTTAGAGATCATGTCGTGCTTTTTTGTAGAGGTTATTAGTGTTACTTTTATATTACATGTCATATGGAGGTTTCTGAACCAGAAGCAAAGGTTCATTAACAACAGACAGGGAAATTCTAAGCTTAAGCCTTGGGTGGTTAAATAAGTTAGTAAGTTCAACACTTTTCTCAACATATCTGAATTTAATATGTAACCAAGTCAATATTTTATTATACATAAAAAAACCCCATAACCCTGGATTTCTAATTGCTTTAGAATACAGTGGACAGATACACAGTATCTTGGAGTTCAGGATGAATTAGTGCTTTTGCAAATAATTGTCTAAAACCAAGACAATAGCGACCAGGGAGGACAACCCTCTATAATCAACAACCCTCAATAACACCTAACTCAGAAAGCTTGATTCAGCCCCCACTCTTCAGTTGCAGTGGTCAGGGTTCCACTGCAGAGAAAATAATTTAATTTAGCTAGTATAAGCATAAACTGGGCTACTGCAGTGTACTAAGTGGCTTACAGATCACTTGGAGGGCTAACGAAACAAACTCTAAGACCTTCTAGGAACAACTCCCTAGCACACAACAGAACCAGGCCACTGAGGTTGCTGCCTGCTGCCTGGGAAGCTGCTCTACAAACACAACCCCACTGCCATGAGGAAGAGATCGCCACAAGCCCCACTGTAGCTGCTGGCTCCAGGACTCCACCAGACCCATCTGTATGCCCCGTGCCCTGCCTCTCAACACCCCTGACACTAGTGGCCAGGCCCTAGGGCCTTTGCTAATATTGCTCTGGAGAAACCACATTATCCCCAGCCAACCAGAGCAATGCCTCTACCACACCTCTGCCTTCCAAAAAAGAGAGCATCTAAATCCTACCCATAACTCTGGCTGCAATGGTATCTGGGAATGTAGCTTTTAGCTTGTCAGCCCCTGTGGAATAGAAAGGCACAAAAGGGGTTTAATGGATGCTGTGTGACAACTCCTCATGCCCACCATATATGCTAAAGACTCATCTTCTTTGCAATCCCTTCACCTCTCCTCCCACCCTCCAAGAATGCTGAGAATGATATGGGAAATTAGGTGATAAATATAATCAGGATTTGATTACTGCAATTGATAACTTAGAATCGGCAGAGCTGTTTGGGCTTCTTAGGAGAAGAGGTTATAACCAAGATGTGGAAACTTTCCATCAGCCAGAAAAAAAATTTAAAAGCATTGTTCTTCCACTTAGGACCCTCAGAGACACAGTATTGTTTCCCTCCCTCTGGTGGCCTGTGCTCATCATGCCATTCTAATATATGCCCTGCCCGCAAGCCAATTTAGGGTAACTTGGCACATTTTAGGTCTTCTCTTCTGAATGAAGCAATCAGATTTCTTATACTGAGAGCCACTTAATCCTATTAGGCAGAACTTCTAGGTTCACCAAGGACCCTAGTAAGAGAGGGTTCTTCAAATAGAATTTTGTCTATTTGTTAGTAAATAAATACCTAGTCAAAAGTAGCCTTCTATCTGCAAGAGTTGCTGTAGTGCTGTTGATGTTCATGTATATTTTACAATAGGGTCTTTGTTTTTGTTCTCATCATGATAAACCTGTGTCTGCCAGATGTTAGTACCTTCCTTTCAGTGACTCTGAATTCCAAGTTCTCATCACACATTGAGCAAAATCCTGGCAAGTGATATTATATGCAGGAAAAAAGAGACACAGAAATAAAGACAAACATGGTCCCTGCCTTTGTAGACTTTACAGTTCAGTTACTGGTTCTAAAAAGATGTTTAGCACAATAAGCAATATCATTACAGACATGAGATCTGTGTGAACTTTCTGAGAATGAATCACTCCAGAGTTATTTGCCTTTACACTTTGTTCCCACACATAAAAAAAGTTTTAGCTACAAAATAAAATTGCTTCAATGTTGGAATTTGGAGAGGCTTCTGGAAGAACACACTAGTTTAGAACAACGTATAAACCAAGTAAGTAGTCCAGGTCCCAATGCTAACAGTGCTGGTCAGGTATTTGTGTTCTAACAGATGGAACTTGGAGCTGATATGATCCATAATTGAGGTGTGGGGCTTATGGTCAAGGTTCTGGTGTAGATATATCAGCAGAGAGGCCTCACAGAAACTCCATCTCAGTGACAATTAACAGGCCACAGATCACATTTCAGTTATCTTGTTGGGAAATAAGGATAAAAAACAAGCCAAACTAACAGCCATGGTCTTCTTTACTGTCTGAATAGCATCTGCTTCCATTTAGCTAAGGGGGGGGGGGGGGGAATCTTTTAAATTAAATATCCCTCAAATTCACATGTGTTTAGATTAGGGGAAGGTGTTATACAAAAAGGGTAAAGTTTTGCCAAAAAGATTTAAAAATAGTTCTCTCTAGAGATTTTGTGAGATCCTTCAGGCTGCAACCCATGCCCAAGTCAATTCCAGTTTGTTTCTTATTTAAGCTGGAAGTTGAGGTGACATTTCATTCAATCAAAAGAAGGCAGACTCATCACATCGGGCTTTCCTGCTTCCACTTGGGAAAGGGTCTAGTCCTTGTGAGGGAGACCTACTTCCAGTCTTTTCAATAGCCTTTACTATAAGCCAGGCAGTAGTGGGCACTAGGACTATTTACATGAATAAGTTGTGATGACTACCTTGCAGGAAAATAATCTCTACCTCACAAAAAGAGATCAAGTAACGTTCCATCAGAGTCAAAGGGCCCTAGGTGACAATGATCACACATGAACAGCTTGACTTGGGCACCAGGCTAGTGTGAGAAAAGCAAGAGCTATTCATTGAGTTTGCTATAGCAAGGTTGTCATCCACAATCACTTGAATTTTGGCAGACAGTCAAAGACAGGCAGAGGAGAGGTAAAGCTTGAGGGTGGAATAAAGAGAAGACTCTAGGTGTGCCCTGACTAGAGGCTTTGGCATGGGGAAGCTGGAGTCGAGCTAACTAGAAGCAGGACATCTTATGTGATTGGTTAAGGGTACATATTTGGCTTTCTCTGCTTGGTCCCAAGTTGGAAGTGGGGACAAAAATTAGGGAAGCTGTCAGTTATTAATTAGGTCCTGGCCATTTGGTGCTGATTACTATAGAAGTTATTATTTAGCTTCCTGGATTGTCACTAGAGATAGCAATCTGACTTCCTGCAAGCCTGACTCCCAGCAAGATGACTTCCTGGGCTGTTTACTGTAGATAAGGAGTTGGTTTCCTGGGCTGTTGCTGCAGGTGGTGGATCAAAGTTTTATTTTTATACATGGTTATTCATTTGTATAATCAGTCTCCCACAAGACTGGAGTTCCATTCTGTCCTAGTCCTAGGAATTCATTTGACATTAGCTCCCTCTTGCAGTGCAATGTCCCCACATCCTAGAGTCTCCCAACAAGCTCAACTTCTGGACTTGATAACCATGCCTCCTGGTCAGACAATGCCTCCGACATACTTCCTCCAGGCAAGCCTCTCTGTGCCTCATTGCCCTAATTCTACTCTATGTAAGATAAGGAGAAACTGCCTTGCCCACAAAAAATAAGTGTATTATCCTATATAATAAAAGGCTAATATGCAAATAGACCAAACGGCAGAACAACTGAACAACCAAACAACTGGTCGTTATGGCGTGCGCTGACTACCAGGGGGCACATGCAGAACATGGTGGGTGTCAGCAGCAGGCGGCAAAGCATAGAACATGGCGGGCATCAGCCGCAGTGGGATGGTGGAGCAGGTGAGCGGGCCACCAGACCAAGGCGGGGCACCAGTCGCTGTCATCAGGGTGAGCTTCTGGTGGTTACTGAAAATTCTTTGCTCCTGCATGGCGCGGTCCTGCCTGGTGCTCACATCTGTGCCGGTGCCGTCAGTGCGTGGGAGTGGTGGTGGTGAGAATGGGGCTGCCAGCAGAAAGGGGGCTGGGGGGCCACAGCCAGAGGGGCCAGGCAGGGGCACGGAGGTGCCCACCCCTGTGCCCACCGCAGCCTCATGGCCCACAGTTCCTTTCAAGGTGCATGAATTCGTACACTGGGCCCCTAGACTTATATAAAACAGCAAGTCTTTGAATTATATATGACCTTGTGGCAAGGACCTGGTTATCTTCAATAATATTAAACATCTCTGGTATAAGCATCAATATGCAAACATAATAGCAAGACTATAGCAAAATAAAAAGATAAACATTATTAAATTGAAAGACATTCTAAAAAAGTAGAACATAGAAAAAATTTAATAACCTCTCTCAGTTGTAAGATTAAGGGTGATATTTTGCTTTTTTGCCTGCTTGATATCCTAATACTTCTTACAATCAGTTTTACAATTTTTTATATGTTGTTCTTGTGAAATAATAAATAACAAAGTTAACGTATTCAAAACCTACCATGTATTTGAAAATTAGGACCCTCTCATAGCAACACAGGTGAGCTTCTGGTGGTTACTGAAAATTCTTTGCTCCTGCATGGCGCGGTCCTGCCTGGTGCTCACATCTGTGCCGGTGCCGTCAGTGCGTGGGAGTGGTGGTGGTGAGAATGGGGCTGCCAGCAGAAAGGGGGCTGGGGGGCCACAGCCAGAGGGGCCAGGCAGGGGCACGGAGGTGCCCACCCCTGTGCCCACCGCAGCCTCATGGCCCACAGTTCCTTTCAAGGTGCATGAATTCGTACACTGGGCCCCTAGACTTATATAAAACAGCAAGTCTTTGAATTATATATGACCTTGTGGCAAGGACCTGGTTATCTTCAATAATATTAAACATCTCTGGTATAAGCATCAATATGCAAACATAATAGCAAGACTATAGCAAAATAAAAAGATAAACATTATTAAATTGAAAGACATTCTAAAAAAGTAGAACATAGAAAAAATTTAATAACCTCTCTCAGTTGTAAGATTAAGGGTGATATTTTGCTTTTTTGCCTGCTTGATATCCTAATACTTCTTACAATCAGTTTTACAATTTTTTATATGTTGTTCTTGTGAAATAATAAATAACAAAGTTAACGTATTCAAAACCTACCATGTATTTGAAAATTAGGACCCTCTCATAGCAACACATCTGACTCATTAGTAGCTGCCACCTATGAGCGCTTGCCATTTCTATGGTTATTTGTCTCATAATAACTAAAACAAATCTAAAGAGTGTTTCTGACATATTTTACAGACAAAGAAACCCAAGTGCAGATAATACCATTGTAATTAACCTAGTTATTAATAACAGGAAAGGAGCAAAGGGAAGGCCAAATATTATAGACATGCCATTTGTGCAGCTTTGCCAGAAAGTTGCAATTTAAGACTCCCTAGGGAGACACTGGTCTATTCCCCACAGAGCACTGGGGGAAGGGACTGGACAGGAGCAGAATAGACTCATGCCCAGTAAAGTCTGGGTAACATAGGAAAGGTACTTGTCAGTCACACCTAATCTGGCAAGGGAACAGGTCATTGGCCAGATTAGGTGTGGCCACTGCAAGTGTGGGAAGATTTGAGATATTTAATCCTTTAAACAAAGAAATTCACTCTCTTGGCCTCTGGCTCTCTTGGTCTCTTTTCATTCCTCTTGGTTGCTTCTGGTTTGTGGGGGCTCTTATGCTCCTGCCTTTCCCCATATGGCCGACAGCCAGGTGGACCCCACACACAATGGACTAATATACTGCAACTAGCCTAATGCTGTACTGGACCCAATTCCAACTTTGGACACTGGCTTTGCTTCTAGCTCTACTGAAGCCACAGTTATACTTCTTCTAGGACTGGGATCATGGAAATGGGACTTTGAAAACCCAGGGATATAATTCCACTAAAATAAAAATTACTCATCCTTCCAGGAAAGTCTCATAGGGACTCCAGATATTATAAGGACCCCACTCCAGAAATCAGTGGGGAAAGGCATACCTGAGTTCCAACCATAACACAGAGAGGTTGACAACTTGCCGATTCTGTCTAGTCCCAGCATTGGAGATGTCAGCCACTGTTCTGTTCCGTTTCCTTTCTAGGACACATATCCCTAAACTATGTCTCATTCCAGATGTATCACCATGAAAACTCACTTCCTACCTGTAAAATGCGAGGGATAATTGTGCCTACCTCATAGGGAGGATTATACGAATAAGGAGATAATGCACATACAGAGCTAACATACTACCCAATGCCTAGGAAGGGTTTGTACAAGGTCATTGATGAAAGGTCTATTGTTTTCAGGTTTTAATGAATGCTCCAGGAAGGGCTTTTATATTTAAGTTAAAAGAAATAGCATTAAAAAAATTTTAAAAAAGAAAGAAATGTTCCTCAGTGTCCTGTGGCTAATATCAAGTTGCTCTGGGCCTGAGGAGCAGCCAGTCCCCACATGGCACCAAGAGGTCACTTCCAGTGCTGACTCCAGTACAGTCAGGGAGCCTGTGAAACATCCTGAGGCTCAGACCCAGCCCAGGTGTTTTCATCTAACTGGTTAGGGTGGCGTCCTGGCAAAAGTGGGAAAAGTGTCCTAGGTAATTCAATGTGCAGCCAGCTAAACCACCTGAGCCTAAAGCCACAAGGAAATATCTTCTTTTGGGACTCAATTTGCAAATATAAATATAGATGACAATAGTTACAATCCCCACATGCAAGTAATCTACTGAGAAACAGTTAACACTCATCTGGTATTAAACACAGTTTTTATTAATTTTATTTTTAAACTCTCCATTAATGAGAATACTATCTGATATTTTCGAGCACTTATTATAGGCCAGCACTCATACCACTTATTTCTAAGCACTCTTCATAGTTAAATGTATGACATAGGATTTGAACCCAGGCAGTCTGGCCCAACACAGTCAAATCTCCATTTTATTCTTTTAATAGTGCAAATGTTTGTAAACTTTAACAATGTTTTTGGCACTGAATATTATTGACTTAAAATTTGTAAAGATGAAATAATTTTTTCTGCTTGACCAAGCCTTTTTACAAATAGGCCGTTTCTACTTATGAGCTGTACAACTTAATTTGTCTATTGAACCAATTGTCATAAAACCTTCCACTTTGGAACAAATAGATGCATTTAACAAAAATGAGACAGGCAAATCATTCTAACACAGAAACTCTCACAGTTTTCACCTAGGGTTTGAATTACCATGAATTTGAGTTCAGGATCCCTCTTGTAAATTTGTTTTATTTTTGTTAGCTCTGATCAAATAATTGAATCGATACCCCCTCCCCTGGGAACTGACCTTTAGGCCACTTCACAATGGACATTCCACTTGTTTAGACCACATTCCACTTGCTAAGACCATTATCTCTCCCCTCCGGACTTTCCCAGAATCTGGACCTGTACAAAGAATTCTCCACCCAGAAATACTGCATCTAGAGTTCTTTAAAAACCTCTGACTCCCAGTCTTTTTTTATGGGGGGGGCGGGGTGCCATTTTGGGACTCAGCCCATCTGGTATCCAGATGACCTAATAAATTTATAATTCTTCACCCTTTTTGGCCTCGTGCATTCCTCCTTCGGTGACTCTAACAATTTTTCCTAAAGAGGGTTCACCCAAATTGTATACGCTTTAAGCCCCACCAAACCTGGATCTGTCTCTTACCTAGAAATGGGTAGACATATGATTGAGTCTTGGTTCAAGTCTCTAACACCCAGATGAATGCAAGAACTGCAAGAGTTTCCAAGCCGGTCTTTTCACCTGCAAGCTGCTGGTTCTAATCCTTACTACTGATCCCATGGAAGTGTGGACGAAAAGGGCCACATGCTGACCTGACAAGCTCAGGGGAGGCCTGCATGGCAGTCGTGCAAACTCAGACCTAAAGTAACCACAAAGGATGGTCTGAAATTAAACTTTAACTAAAAGCAGTATTGTGGGCAGTTACGTCCTAGGCTGGTATCTTCACTGACAAGGTCAACCTTTACCTTAACTGAGCCTGTCTTTTTGCATCTAAGATAACATACCCTTGAAATGTCTGGGTAACTTGTAAATTCCCTTTTTCTGGAGCCCTTGGGGGAGGACAGATACCACAAATTCCTTAATTATTATCATGTTAATTGTTCCTGCACCCACCTAAGTACTAGTATGTGTCTATCATTTTACTTTTTATCCAATCCCAGGGGTTTCCCTGCTTTGCTTTCTCCTGCCTCTCTAGTCTATCACCAATGGATTTCATGTAACCTATCTATGTCCCTCCTTTGGTTTCAATGTATAAATACAGATGTAACCCACCATTCTCCGGAGCGTTATCTCAATTCGTTGAGGTTCTGCTTCCCGGTATATGTTGACAGTTTTGCTCAAATAAACTCACAAAAATTCTTTACAGGTTTCACTGGTTTTTTACATTAACACATGAAAATGACTAAACACTCAACTGCAGAATCTTGTTATATGGTTTTTTTAGGTCTGAAAATGTCACATAAGTTTAGATTACAATTATGTACTAGGAAATCCAAAACTGCAATTTATGCTGCAGCCACTATAAAAAACAGTATGGAAGTTCCTCAAAAAATTAAAATGGAATTGCCTTATGACCAACAATTCCACTTCTGGGCAAATGTCTGAAGAAAGCCACATAGCATCTGCCTGTGAAAATCAGCAGGGATTCTGTCTGCCAGGGAGAGATGAAGGTCTGCTAGAGACACAGGTGCACACTTAATGCACAAAATCTCCTTCATAGCCACTAACTCTGGGTGCCAGCAGAGGGAGGGCAGAGCAGACTTGAGTCATGCAAGGAGACACTGGGTTTGCTGCATTGGGGAGAGAGCTATGGGGCCAGCTGCTGGGTAACCTGTGCTGAGGTACTGTCCCAAAATGAAAATGTCATCTTTGTTGGGTGAAGCATGACCTTCCATGTGGCATCAACCTGGAGGAATGAAATAGCCCCACCCCCAGGACTCCCTGTTTTCCCACACTGCAAAGCTTAAGCCCTGCTGAAGAGTTAGTTGCCTGAGCCAGAGTGTAAAGGTCTGGGAAGACAAAGGGGGCATCAGTGACTGATTTGTGTGGATTTGGGGTGGGGGACATTCCCCCCACTTTAACCTGAACCTGATTGGTGCTTCCTGCTCACAGGAGATCCACTAGCCCCACTTTTTGGACTCCCAGTGGCCCCAACCTCTTAACTCCAGGTGGCTCCACCCTGCTGAAGTCTGGGCAGAATCGAGGACAGACTGAGTTGTGTATCCCTAGAGTATGGGCCACTCCCCGCACCTTTCCCCAAGACCCAACAGCACTTTTCCTCTCTCCAGACTCCTGGCAACTCCACCCTGCTCAGATTGGGCAACTTGCAGAACCCGGGAAAGACAGAGTTGTGTGGCTTTAGGATAGGTGATATTTTTTTTCCTTGCACACATGAGTGGTACAAAGCCCTCCCTTCGAAATGCCAAATATTTGTCTGTTTTGGGCCAAAACTCTGTTGGCCTCACCCTGATGATTCCCTGGAGCTCCTATCACCACAACAAAGGTGTGTGAATACCCAATGGGTTGCAGCTAGACTTAGTATACCCTGAGATATTTGTTGAGTGGACTCAGACACAGCACTGGCACCAAGATTGAACCTGTATCAATCTAGTGAATACCACTCACCCCTAACTGGTGACTTACTGAGAACCTATCTCATGCAACTCAAGAGGTTTATTTAGTGACTGGTAGCCAAAGGCATGTGGAGGCGAATCTTGGGGTTCCTTGAGAATTAAGTGCCCCAAGGCCCAGTGCTGATAAAAGTCAATGTCGGTGTGCAGTATGATCCTTTCCACACACCCTAAGGCCAGCAGAGGCAACCTCAAATTGTGGGTCACTTTGTAGCTCCCAGGGCCAGTTACAGGCAGCGTCTGACATTGGCCTGCACTAGTGTCCCTGTTACCAGTAAGAGGCACAAAACCCATTTGGCCAGTGGCCAGCTTTAGACATCGTCAGAGCAGGATTGAGTTAGCCTCACAGAGGCATGTAAAGAGGGAGATCTTGACAGGCACCAGATCCTGTAAGGCAAACCCTGCCTCCTGTGATCATCGCCTGAACGGCAGTTCATACACTGTGGTCAGGGTTAATTTTCAGTCAGCCAGTCTGAGGGTTGGGCTCACACACAAATGGGCCATTAACAATCAAGACTAAATTATAGCAGGATGGCCCAAATAAGCCACACAAAAACATTCCTGGAGCACCCAGCTCAAGTGATCAAGGAGATTGCACCACTGGATCCCACAGGATACCTACTACACAAGGCCATGCTACCAAGACTGGGAGTCATAACGGACCTACCTAACACAGAAACAAAAACAAAGAGGCAGCCAAAATGGAAAGACAAAGAAACATGCCTCAAATGAAAGAACAGGAGAAATCTCCAGAAAAGAGCTAAATGAAATGGAGGCAATCAATTTACCAAATAAAGAGTTTAAAAAAAAATGGTTATAAGGATGCCCAATGACCTTAGTGAGTACTTCAACAAAGATAGCAAGCATAAAAAAGGCATGAAGACCATAAAAAGAACCAGTCAGAAATAAAGAATACAATATCTGAAATGAAGAATATACTAGAAGAAATAAAGAGGAGGTTGGATGAAGCAGAGGATCAAATTGGCAATTTGGGAAAAAAAGGTAGCAGAAAACACTCAATCAGAGCAACAAAGTGAAAAGAATTTTAAAAAATGAGGATCATTTAAGGGAACTTTGGGACAACATGAAGTATAACTCATCTGCATCATAGGGGTACCAGAAGGAAAAGAGTGGGAGTAAGGGAGCAAGAACCTACTTGAAGAAATAATGACCAAAAACATCCCCAACCTGGTGAAGGAAAAAGACACACAAGTCCAGGGCATGCAGAATCCCAAACAAGATGAACTTAAAGAGATCCACACAAGACACATCATAAGTAAAATGGCAAAGGTTAAAGACAAAAAGAGAATTTTAAAAGCAGCAAATTAAGACAATTAGTTACCTACAAGGGAGCTCCCAAAGAACTGTCACTTATTTCTCAACAGAAACATATAAGGCCAAAGGGATTGGCATGAAATATAGAAGGTGATGAAAAGCAGGACCTACAACCAAGATTATATTACCCAGCAAGGCTACCATTAAAATTGAAGGATAAATAAATAGCTTCCCAGACCAAAAAAAAAAAAAAGTTACAGGATTGTGCTACCACCAAACCAGTATTACAAGACATTATAAGGGTCTTCTTTAAGAACAAGAAAAAGAGGGAGGAAGAGGAGAAGGAAGTTAAAAGAATACAATAGTAACAAATAGGTACCTATCAATAATCACTTTAAATGTAAAAGGTTTAAATGCTTCAATCAAAATACATAGGGTAGCTGAATGGGTAAGAAAGCAAGACCCATATATATGCTGTCTACAAGAGAACCACCTCAGAAAGAAAGATAAACACAGACTAAAAGTAAAAAAAAAAAAAAAAAAAAAAAAAAAAAAAAAAAAAAAAAAAAAAAAAAAAAAAAAAAACACAAACAAACAAAACAGAAAAAAGGTATTTTAGGCAAATGGAAATAAAATATAAGGTGGGGTAGTAATAGTTATATCTGACAAAATAGACTTTAAGACAAAGACTATAGTAAGAGACAAAGAAGAACACACTATAATGATAAAGGAAGTAATCCAACAAAAGGATATAATCCTGGAAAATATGTATGCACCCAACATAAGAGTACCCAAATATGTAAAGCAAACCTTGATGGACATAAAGGGGGAGATCAACAGTAATGCAGTCATAGCAGGGCATTTTAACACCCTATTGATATCAAAGGATAGATCTTCCAGAGAGAAAATGAACAAGAAAACGGCAGACTTAAATGACACACAGTATCGGACAGATTTACTTGATATTTTTAGAGCATTTTACCACAAAGCACTAGAATATACATTCTTTTCAAATGGGCACAAAACATTTTCTGGATAGACAACATGTTAGAACACAAAACAAGTCTCAATAATTTAAGAAGATTGAGGGCATGAGTGGGGGGGATGAGGGGGTAATGTGAGGATAAGACACATATGTAATAACTTAACCAATAAATATTTTTTAAAAATAAGAAGATTGAAATCACATCAAGCATCTTCTCTGACCATAATGGTATAAAACTAGAAAAAAAGCAATCACAAGAAAACAAAACAAAACAGGAAAACACACAAATATATGGAGGCTAGCCCCAGCAACGTGGCTCAGTTAGTTGGAGCATCATCCCACATCCAAAAATGGTTGCGGGTTTCATTCCTTGTAAGGGCACATATGTAGGTTGTGGGTCTGATCCCAGGTTGTTTCTCTCTTACATCAATGTTTCCTCCCCTCTCATTGTCTTTTTCTCTAAAATCATAAACATATCCTAAGGTGGAGATTTTTTATCAAGGTTAAAGAACATTAAAAACAATGTATGAATTAACAATGAGGTCAAGGAAGAAATCAAGATACCTTGAAATAAATAAATGAAAATGAAAACACAACAACCCAAAAGCCCAGGGACACAGTAAAAGCAGTACTAAGAAAGAAATTGATAGCATTACAAACCAACCATGAGAAACAAGAAACAACTAACTGTACATGTAAAGGAACTTAAAAAAGAACAAAAAACAAAGCCAAAAGTGAGTAGAAGGAAGGAAATGATAAAGATCAAAGCAGAAATAAACAAAATGTAGTCTAAAATAACAATACAAAAGATCAATGAAACCAAGAGCTAGTTCTTTGAAAAGATAAACAAGATTGACAAACCTTTAACCAGATGCATGAAGAAAGTAGGGAGAGGACTCAATAAATAAAATAAGAAATGAAACAGGAGAAAAACAACCGACACCAAATCAGTAAAAAGGATTGTATAAAAATATTATGAAAAACTACCTGCCAACAAACTGAATAATCTGGATGAAATGGATAAATTTCTAGAAATATATAATCTTCTAAAACTGAATAAGGATCAGAAAATCTAAATACATTGATTATAACTAATGACACTGAAGCAATAAACAGAAAAAAATCCCAACAAACAAAAGTCATGAGCCTGATGGGCTCACAGAAGAATTTTACCAAATGTTCAAAGAGGAACTAATACCTATTTTTCTCATACTACAGTGGGGCCTTGACTTACGAGTTTAATTTGTTCCGTGACGGAGCTCATAACTCAAATTACTCGTATGTCAAATCAAAAAGTGAACGAGTGAGACACGTGATGCTGGGCTGATGTTGTGGCGTTCACTGTGATGTTCGCTGCACCAACTAGTGGTGGGGTATCTGAAGCTGGCTCGTAACCCTAATTTTCGCTCGCAACTCAAGGCAAAAAATCAGCCAAGAGACGGCTCGTATCTCGAAAAACTTGTTAGTCGGGATACTCATCAGTCAAGGCCCCACTGTATTCAAAAAAAAATTCAATAGGAAGGAAGACTCCCAAGCTGATTTCACAAGGCCAGCATTATCACAATTCCAGAACCAAATAAAGACATTACAAAGACAGAACAGTATAGGCCAATATCCTTGATGAACATAGATACAAAAATCCTCAACAAAATGTTAGCATATTGAATTCAGCAATACATTAAAAAAATTTCATACACTGTGATCAAGTGGGATTTACTTCATAGATATAAGTTTGGAACAATATCCCCAAATCAATAAACGTGATACAACACATAAACAAAATGAAGGATAAAAGTCACATGGTCATATCAATAGATGCAGAATAAAAATTTTATAAAATCTAGCACCCATATTTTATTTAAAAAAACTCTCAGCAAAGTTGGAATAGAGGGAATGTACCTCAACATAATGAACACCATTTATGACAAAACTACAGCCAACATCACACTCAACTAGCAAAAAGTGTTTCCCTTAAGATCAGGAAGAATATGGGGTGTCTGCTTTCAACATTGTTCTGGAAGTTCCAGTCACAGCATTCAGACAACAAGAAGAAATAAAGGCATCTAAATTGGAAAAGAAGAAGTAAAACTGACACTATTTTCAGATGACATAACACTGTATATAAAGAAGCCTAAAGATTTCACCAAAAACCTACTAGAATTGATAAATTCAGGAAGGTAGCAGGACACAAATTAAATATCCAGAAATCAGTTGCATTTCTATACACCAAAATGAACTATCAAAAAAGGGAAACTAAGAACACAATCCCATTCACAATTTGTTCAGAAATATTAAAATAACTAAGAATAAATGTAACCAGGATGTGAAAGAAATTTTCCTTATAATTAGGAAAATTATAAGACACTGAAGAAATTGAAGAAGATCCAAATAAGTGGAAACATATACCATGTTGATGGATAGAAAGAATTAACACCAAATGTCCATACTACCCAAAGCAATCTATAGATTCAACACAATTTCTATCAACATACCAATGGTGTATGTCACAGAACTAGGACAAATATTCCAAAAATTTATATGGAACCCCAAAAGACCATGAATAGTCAAGCCAATCTTGAGAAAGAAGAACAAATTTGGAAGAATCACACTACCTGATATTAAACTATACAACAAGGCTATAGTAATTAAGACAACATGGTACTGGCATAAAAATAGACATATAGCTTGGTGGAACAGAATAGAGAGCCCAGAAACAAACCCACATTTTTATAGTCTATTAATATTTGACAAAGAAGGAAAAAACATACAATGAGTAAAGATAGTCTATTCAATAAATAATGTTAGGAAAATTGGACAGATACATGCAAGAAAATGAAACTAGATCACCTTTTTACAGCATACACAAAAATAAACTTAAAATGGATTAAAGACAAATGCAAGAATCAAAACTATAAAAATTCTAGAAGAGAACATAGGCAGAAAATCTCAGACATTTCTTGTAGCCGTATTTTTCTTATATATCTTCTCAGGCAAAGGAAACAAAAGAAAAAAAATAAACAAATTGTACTACATCAAACTAAAAAGCTTTTATACAACAAAGAAAACCATCAACAAAATGAAAAGACTACCTACTGAATGGGAGAACATATTCACCAATACATCTAATAAGGGGTTAATTCCAAAATGTATAAAGAGTTTATACAACTTAACACCAAAAACACAAATAATCCAATTTAAAAATAGGCAAATAACCTGAATATACACTTTTCCAAAGAGGACACACAGATGGCCAACAAATGCATGTTCAACATCACTAATCATCAAAAAATGCAAACGAAAACCATAATGAGATATTACCTCACACCTGTCAGAATGGCTATCACCACTAAATCAACAAAACCCACAAGTGTTTGGGAGGATGTGGAGAAAAGGGAAACCTGGTACCCTGTAGGTGAGAATGCAGATTGGTGCAGCCACTGTGAAGAGCAGCATGCAATTACCTCAGAAAATTAAAAATGGAACTGCCTTATGACCCAATGATTTCACTTCTGGGAATATATTTGAAGAAGCCCAAAAAATAATTGGAAAGAATACATGCATATCTATGTTCATTGCAGTGTTATTTACAACAGCCAAGATTTGGAAGCAGCCCACGTGCTCAACAGTAGATAAGTAGATTAAAAAAAAAAAAAAAAGCTGTGATACATTTCCACAATGGAATACTAGGAATACTACTTGGCCATAAAAAAGAATGCAATCTTTTCTTTTGCAACAGTATTGATGGACCTGGAGAGTATGCTATGTAAAAAAAAAATCCAGTCAAAGAAAGACACATAACATATGATTTCACTTATATGAGGAATCTAATAAAGAAAATAAACTAACAAACAAAATAGACAATAAATTCATAAATAAATTACAATGATTGGTATCTAAGAAATATATAGCATATGTATGTATGCCTAAAAATTGTCATTGTCCTAATATATAAAAACCCTGGATCTGTCCACTGGAGGCTTGACCAACTGGAAGCCAGTTCTGCAGTCCGTGCTGGGTTGCCGTGGGGACCCAGCACTGACTGCTGCGGGCTGCAGGTGCAGTGACCCAGCACTGACTGCTGAGGCGGCTACAAATCAGGCCCAGAGAGAGGCCTGAAGAGAAAAGCAGGGTCTGATCCGTAGCCTCTGTGGCAGCTGTTGATCAGCACTTGCCTCTCTCTTTCTTTCCAGCAGCTGCGCCTCCATTTCTCTCCAGGCCTCCACCAGGGCTGCTGATCAGCCCCACTTTTCTGATCAGACCCCATTGATAAGTCCAGAGACTCTGACTGGCATAGAAACTGAACAATCAGAACCAAACCTGGGTGAAGTGTGAGGAGCCAATGGCTGCCTAGGAGGCAGAGCATTTGACACTGACTGGCATAGACACTGACCAATCAGAACTAAATCTGGGTCAACTGTGAGGAGCCAATGGTTGTCTAGGAGGTGGAGCTTTTGACACTGACTGGCATAGAAACTGACCAATCAGAACCAAATTGGCCAGCAGAGGAGGGCAGTTGGGGGCAATCAGGCTGGCAGGAGAGCAGTTAGGTGTTAATCAGGCTGGCAGGGGAGCAGTTAGGGGGTGATCAGGCTGGCAGGCAGAAGCAGTTAGGGGCAATCAGGCAGGCAGGCAGGTGAGTGGTTAGGAGCCAGCAGTCCCAGATTGTGAGAGGGATGTCTTACTGCCAGTTTAGGCCCGATCCCTGTGGGCCTGGTCGCCCCCAACTGCCCCCAAAGGCTGGGCTAGGAACACACCGCCCCCCGCCCCCGTGCACGAGTTTCATGCACCGGGCCTCTAGTATGTAATAATGGTATTAAATCAATTATTTATTTCTAAAAAATGTAATAACTCATCTTTTTACACATTGATAGGTTTGTTGTTATTGTTTTTCAGGATTTTTGCATCTATGTTCATTGATGAGATTCATGAGATACCTTTTTTGTATTGGATTTCATATAAAGGTATTTTAATGTCATAAAAAAATAATAAAAGAAAACAAAGAAAGAAGCCAGACAGAGAAAGTTAAATATCACATGATTTCATTTATATGTGAAATATAAAGAACAAATAAGCAAAACAGAAACTCAGAGATGCAGAAAACAGACTTATGATTGACAGATAGAAGGAGTTTTGGGGGCTGGGTGAAAAAAGTGAAGGAATTAAGAAGTATAAATTGATAGTTACAAATAGTCATGGGGATGTAAAGTATAGCATAGGGAATATAGTCAATAATATTATAATAACTACGTGGGTACTTGAAATATTGGAGGAATCACTTTGTAAAGTATATGATTATCTAACAACTATGCTCTATGCCTTAAATGAATGCAAAATAATATGAAATGCAAACTTTAGTTGAAAGATAAAAATATTTTTTAAAGGGGAAAAATCAAAATGCATGGGTTATGTGCTCCCAGGTGCCTCCTCTCCCCAAATTGTGTTTCAAAACAACATGGTGACTTGGGCCAGCACTGGGGCTTCACTTGCATTATATTCACAAAGAGGATATTAATTAAAAGAAATACATGATTTAAAAAACCAACTGTGCAGTTTATAGGGTATTTTACATATCCTCTCCACCTGCCCGTGAAGCCCTTTCATTTGCATAAATTAAATAAAGGAGATAAATATCTTTATGAACTTGGGGAAGGCAGAATCTTGAATAATCTGGGTAATTGTCTATTTTACTAACGTAAACCTCACCATAACCTCTGCTTGTTTTCTTTACCCAAAATTAAGATACCTGAGAGTAATAAGGGAATGAGATGAGAGGTTACATTTTTTGTTTTTATGAGAGAGCTGCATCTTTCACTACAGAGAATGTCTCAGGGTTAAAGATCTATTTTCATCATCAGCTCCTTTTTGTTAATTATTTATAACTATATGCAAATTTAAAAAAAAAAAAAAAACTAGTTTTCTCCTAGTCTTGAATGCCTCAGACTTGGTCTCTGCTCCCTAAGTAACTTACTTTGAAGGAACTGAACAAAATAGCCTTCAGCAGATGCTATTTTTCATGTTCAGTGAAAAGCACCTTTACCACTACTGTTCCTCCAAGATGTCTGAGTCCAGGACCTCAGACCTGGCAAACAGATTTAGAAGTGCTGATGAAGAGAAACAGAGCCAAACATGACCCCACTAGCTTAGTGTTTTATTTAAGATGCAAAGGTTTCCATCTATAGAGAAACTAAGCACTGTAATAGGAGTATTCTGCTCAGTGGTGTTGTCTACCAGAAACAAAATCTCAGAGGTAAAGGCTACCAGGTAAATTGAACTCACTAAAATTTCCTCCAGACAATAACACCCAGTTAAGTAAGACAATTGGAATAATTCATCCTCCTGCAGCACAAAACACAAAGGGCAATATGAAATGTGATATTAAGATTTTAACAAGAAGTATACAAAAGTCAGGAATATCTTAACAAAATAAAAGTGTGGGTGGGAATTAAATGTTGCAAGTTGCTCTGATATGTTTCAGTCAACAAAAAGAATTCTTTCTTGCCAGGACTCAGTGTCAGGTAGCAACTTTTGATTCTAGCCACTTTCAAACAAATAAACAGGTATGGTAGCCTTTAAAACTGTTGGTTGTGAGTTACATCCAGCTAACTTCATCTTGGATCCCCATCTTATGCTTTCATTCCTCATTTAGCACCAGTATGAGTCCGTTTCTCGTGAACTTGGCAGACATAACCAGGCACTTCTTTTTTGTCAAACCTTGACTTAGAATTTGAGGAAAAACTTTTCATCTCTAGCAACTCTGGTTTTTATCTCTGGTATTTGACCTCTGCCAAATCCTTATGCTCTACTTCTATACCCATCCCTATGGACAATTGACTATATTCACTTACCAATATAACTTTAAGATATCCTATATAATAAAGAGGTAATATTCAAATTAACCCTCACACCCTCACAAAATGGCTGCCTACGACCAGGCCAGCAGTGGGGTTAGTGAGGAACAACCAAACGACTGAACAACAGGCTGCATGGGGTGACCAGGCCGGCAGGGAGGGGCATGAGGGGCAACCAGGCTGAGAAGGGGGGCAGTTGGGGGCGACCAGGCAGGT
>NW_005356437.1:227999-232543 GCF_000412655.1 Myotis brandtii
CCGGGGGGGGGGGGGGGGAGTTAGGAGCAACCAAGCTGGCAGGGAGGGGGCAGTTGGGGGCAACCTGGCTGGCAGCAGGGAGGCAGTTAGGGGCGACCAGTATGGCAGGGGGGGCAGTTAGGGGCAACCAGTCCAGCACACAGAGACAGTGAGGGGTGATCATGCAGGCAGGCAGGTGAGCAATTAGGAGCCAGTGGTCCAGGATTGTGAGAGGGTGCAGGTTGGGCTGAGGTGATCCTGCTCCCATGCACAAATTTCATGCACCAAGCCTCTAGTATAAATCATAAATTGATAAGTATTATTAAAGAGAATATGACAAATCACAACTATAGAGAAAACTTTTAATGTTCTTAAAACAGATTAGAAAAAAAATAAGTAAATATATAGACAATTCAAATGACTATATAAATACCCTCAATTTAATGAGTGTATATTGCATAGAAAATGCCATTCTATTTTAGTACCCATGAAACAATTCCAAAAATATCCTTTAAGCAAATTAAGAATATCTCAACAAACCAGAGAATATTATATATTCTATGTTTCTAACCATAATGAAATCAAATAAGTAATCAATAAAAATTAGTAATAAATTTTAAAACAAGAAATATAATTATAAATAACTCAAGGGTAATAGAAGACTTATAATGAAAAGTATGAAATATTTACAATAAACAATAATAGTTAAAAGGGCTAACTAGCTAGCTTAAGACAGAAAGGGAGGGGGTCCAGAGAGGATGGAGGCATCTTGGCCTGAACAATTAAAACAGCCATAAACCAAAGACAGAGATATCTCTGGCCTGAGCAGATGGAGTAATAAATCTCTGACCAAGAGAAAAAGAAAAAAGAAAAAAGAAAAAAAAGAGAGACTGCTTACTCTTTTGAGCAGAGAAGCCAGTAGTTTGTCTCAAGTCTAGGCAGGATAAAGTTGCTAGGTTCTATAAAGTAGATCAAAAGTAACTCCAACTTGAACAGATAAGATGCATATGTGAAAGACAAAGAAAAGACACAGGATATTGGGGAGGGTGCGGGGGAGGAGAGAAGGAAACATACTTTCACAGAGGATAGAGGAATGTTGCAAACTAAGGGGAAAGAAAGATGGGGGCACCACATGGGCTTTGGCCTTTGCAGAGTGACCAATGAGGAAAGCACGGGGGTCCTAAGTTGGGGAAGAGTACAATTAGAAAGGGTCATGTTCAGACAAAGAGCCACAGCCTTTATAATGCCTCAAGACAAAGAAAGCAGCAGTCACCCTTCTTATGGGACCCTTCTGTCCCTCTGTGCCAGGAGGGACAGAGTCTTAGGATTAGAAATTTAGGATTTGGGTTTTAGAGATAGCATCTGCTTGCAATAAAGTTTCTTCTGCTTGCAATAAAGCTTCTGTACTTCTCACCTACCACCTTTTGTCTGTGGTTTCATTTTTCGAGTCCATCTGGACAAGAACCCAGGAAAGAAATCACCCTTACATCTTGCTCAATAACAAAAAAACCCTAATAAATCCAATAAAACAATGCATTTGCACCATGTAGCTAAAGTGGTATCTACAGGAAAATGTGCAGACTTAAATTCAGGATAGAAAAAATAAGATTAAATATTAATAATTAATACATTCAATTCAAAACATTATTTTTAAAAGCTACAAAGTAAACATGGTACAAGGGAGATACAAGTAAGAAAAACAATTAATAAAAGAAAAAGATAGTATCAACAAAATTAAACTTTCTTTGAATAGATAAATCTTTGGTGAGAAGGAGAGTGTGAGTGCAGAATGAGCAATATCAACAAAAAAAAGAGAGAAAATAGAGATAAGGATTTGTAAAATTATAGGAGAATATCATGAACACATTAGTCAGTGAATTTAAGAAACTTAAATATAATAAACAGATTCTTGGAAAAATATTGCAATTTCCCAAATTGTCTCAAAAAGAATCAGAAAACCTGAAGAGCTATATATACATTAAAGAAGTGTATCAGTGGTTATATATAAGAAACTATCCCAAAAGAAGCACCAAAAACCAGAACCAGAGAGGTTTAAAGGCTTATTTTTCCAGAATTTACAAAAATATATAAACTTTTTCTTATTCAAACTATTCCAGAAACCAAAAGAAAGGAAAAACTCACCAATTCCATTTATGATCTGTACTTGGAGAACTAAAGCACATTGAAAAAAAATAGAAGAAGATACAAACAAATGGAAGAGTATACCATGTTCATGGAGTGGATGAATTAACATCATGAAAAGGTCCATATGTACCCAAAGAAATTTGTAGATTCAACACAATCCTTATTAAAATACCAATGGCATACTTCACAGAACTAGAACAAATACTCCAAAAATTTATATGGAACCATGAAAAACCCCCAAATAGCTGCAGCAATCTTGAGAAAGAAAAACAAAGTCAGAGGGATCACAATACTGGGAATCAAACTATACTACAAAGCTATCATAAAGAAAACAGCCTGGTACTGTCACAAGAACAAGCATATAGACCAATGGATCAGAACAGAGACCTCAGAAATTAACCCACACCATTATGGTCAATTAATATTTGACAAAGAAGGCAAGAACATACAATGGAGTAAAGACAGTTTCTACAACAAATGGTGTTGAAAAAACTGGACAGACACATGCAAAAAGATGAAACTAGAGCATCGATTTACACCATACACAAGAATAAACTTAAGGTGAATAAAAGACTTAACAGTAAAATCTCAGACATCCCACATAGCAGAATTTTTGCCAATACATCTCTTATGGCAAAGTAAACTAGGGAGAAAACAAACAAATGGGACTACATCAAAAGAAAAAGCTTCTGCACAGCAAAACACCATCAAAATGTAAAGGGGACTCACTGTATGGGAGAACACATTTATCAATGATATAACTAATAAGGGGTTAATATCCAAAATATGTAAAGTACTCGTACAGTTCAACAAAAGGAAGACAAACAATCCTATTAAAAGGACAGAAGATCTGAATAGACATTTCTCCAAAGAGGACATACAAATGGCCAAGAGACATATGAAAAAATGCCCAGTCACTAATCATCAGAGAAATGCAAATTAAAACTACAATGAGATATCACCTCATAACTGTCAGAATGGCTACCATCAAAGAAAAAAATATCAACAAACAACAAATGCTGGAGAGGATGTGGAGAAAAGGGAACACTAGTTCACTGCTGGAGGGAATGCAGATTGGTGCAGCCACTATGAAAAACAGTATGGAGTTTCCTCAAACAATTAAAAATGAAACTGCAGTTTGACCCAGTGATCCCACTTCTGAGAATATATCCTAAAAACCCAAAACACCAATCAGAAAGAATATATGCACCCATATGTGCAACTGGAGGCCCGGTACACAAAAATTTATGCACTGGGCCGGGGTGGGGGGTCCCTCAGCCTGACTTGCCCCCTCTCACAGTCCAGGAGCCCTCAGGGGATGTCCTACTGACAGCTTCAGTCTGGCCTCCCTCTGTGGGAGGCAACCAGGCTGATCAGGGGAAGGCATTGCCCCCACCACCCTGCTGCTGCTGCCTCTGGCCGCCCTCTGTGGGAGGCAACCAGGCCGATCAGGCAAAGGTGCCCCCCCCATCACCCTGCCACTGCTGCTGCCTCTGGCCTCCGTCTATGGGAGGCAACTGGGCTGCCCCTATCACCCCGCTGTTGGTGCCACTGCTGACTGCTGTGGCTGCCTGCCATTGGCCTTTGCTAATTAGTGCTGGCCCCACCCTTGCCTACTGGTGGTGGGGGGGTGGCGATCTGAGGCCAGGCTGGCTGGGGGAGGGGCTGGGGGAGGTTGAAGCACAGCAGGTCGTACCCCATCCAGCCTCTGTGGAGGTGTGGCACCGCACCCTGCCCACGCCGCTGCCTCTATGGCTGCCTCTGCAGAAGGGGCAGCACTGGGACCAGGACCTCGCAGCCCCCTCTCCCACTGCCTCTGAGGAAGGGGCCACGGCACTGGACCTGCCCGTGCTGTGCTGAGGCCTCTCCTGCGCCTCCAGCCCTCACAGCCATTGCGGCTTTGTCTGGAAGGATGTCTGGAAGACGTCCAGTCTAATTAGCATATTACCCTTTAATTAGTATAGATAGCTAAGATTTGGAAACAGCCCAATTGCCCAAGTGTCCATCAATAGATAAATGGATAAAAAAGCTGTTGGACATTTACACAATGGAATACTATCCAGCTACAAAAAAGAGGGATCTCTTACCCTTTGGGACAGCAAGGTTGGACCTGGAGAATATTATGCTAAGTGAAATAAGCCAATCTGAGAAAGACAAATATCACATGATCTTACTTATTTGTGGAATCTAATGAATAAAATGAATTGACCATCAAAGTAAGACCCAAAGCATGGGGCATGGAACAGACTGACATACCTTGATGTGGGGATTGGGGGATGAGAAGAGATAAACCAAAGAACTTATATACTTATATACATAGCTCCTGAACATGAGCAATAGGGTAGAGAAGACCTGGGGGGGCGGAGGGCCTGGGAGGAGGGAGGTAAAGGGGGAGGGGGGGAAATGGGAGATATCTATAA